>NW_020172692.1:403571-410029 GCF_003031525.2 Neophocaena asiaeorientalis asiaeorientalis
AGAAGTTTTCTTTAAGCAAGCTGTGGCTCTGGCTGTCATTCATTCATACATTTAACAAATATTTACTGAACACCTGCTCTGTGCTATGTGCTGGGGTAGGCCCTGTGTATATAGTGCTGAACAAGGATGGCTCACTATCTAAGACTGAAGGCACTTATTCATGAAACCATAAAGGTAAAGTGAGATCGATATTTTAGTGCCAGAAGTCTTGGAAAAATTTTCCATGTGGATTGATCACCCTTTTCCCCCATAGTGTTTCTTTTTCTGCATTTAAAAGCCTGCCTCTCTGATGAAAATGGACTACCCCACTCTACAATGCCAGGGAATCCTAGGGAAGATGTCAGTGCCCACACTACCCAGCAATTTGATGTGGCAAAGAGTACTCCCATAGCCAAGAGCTAGTAGGATCATAGAACCCAGAGTCAGGACTACTGACACACATATTATATACAGCACACAAGCAACTGGATTTGGCATATGGGGCCAGATGGGGGCAATGGTCTTCCTCGTTCCCCATTTTACCACTTGGCCAAACCAGCAGACTCATTGAAACCTGATATCTAGGGTCAATCCTTTTACCCATAGTGGGAAGGGAGAGGGGTGAGAAGAAAGTAATTACACATAAAGATCATAGAATTTCAGAGCTGGTGTGGTCCTCTATACACTTGATACCCATAGTATGGTCCATGGACCAGCAGCATAAACATCACCTGGGAGATTGTTGGAAATGCGGAATCTCAGGCTCCACCCCAGACCTACTGAACCTTGATTTGCTGTTGCACGAGATACCCAGGTGATTTGTAAGCATATTAAACTTTGAGAAACAGTGCTCTAGATCAGTAAGTTTCAATCTTACCCCCTGACACCCACCTATTTTTAAAATTTAATTTTATTTTTTTTATACAGCAGGTTCTTATTAGTTATCCATTTTATACATATTAGTATATATATGTCAATCCCAAGCTCCCAATTCATCCCACCACCACCCCCCCTCTGCCACTTCCCCACTTGTTGTCCATACATTTGTTCTCTCTATCTGTGTCTCTATTTCTGCCCTGCAAACCAGTTCATCTGTACCATTTTTCTAGGTTCCACATACATGCGTTAATATACGATATTTGTTTTTCTCTTTCTGACTTACTTCACTCTGTATGACAGTCTCTAGATCCAACCGCATCTCTGCAAATGACCCAATTTCGTTCCTTTTTATGGCTGAGTAATATTCCATCTTATATATGTACCACATCTTCTTTATCCATTTGTCTGACAATGGGCATTTATGTTGCTTCCATGACCTGGCTATTGTAAATAGTGTTGCAGTGAACATTGGGGTGCATGTGTCTTTTTGAAGTATGGTTTCCTCTGGGTATATGCCCAGCAGTGGGATTGCTGGGTCATACGGTAATTCTGTTTTTAGCTTTTTAAGGAACCTCCATACTGTTCTCCATAGTGGCTGTATCAACTTACATTCCCACTAACAATTTCTGCCCATTTTTTGATTGGGTTGTTTGTTTTTTTTTAACATTGAGCTGCATGAGCTGTTTATATATTTTGGAGATTAATCCTTTGTCCATTGATTCATTTGCAAATATTTTCTCCCATTCTGAGGATTGTCTTTTCATCTTGTTTGTAGTTTCCTTTGCTTTGCAAAAGGTTTAAGTTTCCTTAGGTCCCTTTTGTTTATTTTTGTTTTTATTTCCATTACTCTAGGAGGTGGGTCAAAAAAGATCTTGCTGTGATTTATGTCAAAGAGTTTTCTTCCTATGTTTTCCTCTAGGAGTTTTATAGTGTCCGGTCTTACATTTAGATCTCTAATCCATTTTGAGTTTATTTCTGGTTATGGTGTTAGTGAGTGTTCTAATTTCATTCTTTTACATGTAGCTGTCCAGTTTTCCCAGCACCACTTATTGAAGAGGCTGTCTTTTCTCCATTGTATATCCTTGCCTCCTTTGTCAGAGATTAGTTGACCATAGGTGTGTGGGTTTATCTCTGGGCTTTCTATCCTGTTCTATTGATCTATATTTCTGTTTTTGTGCCAGCACCATATTGTCTTGATTACTGTAGCTTTGTATGTAGTCTGAAGTCAGAGAATCTGATTCCTCCAGCTCCGTTTTTTTCCCTCAAGACTGCTTTGACCCTTCGGGGTTTTTGTGTTTCCATACAAATTTTAAGATTTTTTCTTCTAGTTCTGTAAAAAATGCCACTGGTAATTTGATAGGAATTACATTGAATCTACAGATTGCTTTGGGTAGTATAGTCATTTTCACAATATTGAGTCTTCCAATCCAAGAACATGGTTTATCTCTCCATCTGTTTGTGTCATCTTTGATTTCTTTCATCAGTGTCTTATAATTTTCTGAGTACAGGTCTTTTACCTCATTAGGTAGGTTTATTCCTAGGTATTTTATTCTTTTTGTTGCAATGGTGCATGGGATTGTTTCCTTAATTTCTCTTTCTGATCTTTCGTTGTTAGTGTACAGGAATGCAAGAGATTTCTGTGCATTAATTTTGTATCCTGCAACTTTAGCAAATTCATTGATTAGTTCTAGTAGCTTCCTGGTGTCAACCTTAGGATTTTTTATGTATAGTATCATTTCATCTGCAAACAGTGACACGTTTACTTCTTCTTTTCCACATTGTATTCCTTTTATTTATTTCTCTTCTCTGATTTCCGTGGCTAGGACTTCCAAAACTATGTTGAATAATAGTGCCAAGAGTGGACATCCTTGTCTTGTTCCTGATCTTAGAGGAAATGCTTTCAGTTTCTCACCATTGAGAATGATGTTTGTTGTGCGTTTGTCATAAATGGCCTTTACTATGTTGAGGTAGTTTCCCTCTATGCCCACTTTCTGGAGAGTTTTTTTTTTTTATCATAAATGGGTTGAATTTTGTCAAAACCTTTTTCTGCATCTACTGAGAATCATGTGGTTTTTATTCTTTAATTTCCTAATACGGTGTATCACATTGATTGATTTGTGTATATTGAAGAATCCTTGCATCCCTGGGATAAATCTCACTTGATCATGGTGTATGACCCTTTTATTGTGCTGTTGGATTCTGTTTGCTAGTATTTTGTTGAGGATTTTTGCATCTATATTCATCAGTGATATTGGTCTGTAATTTTCTTTTTTTGTAGTATCATTGTCTGGATTTGGTATCAGGGTGATGGTGGCCTTATAGAATGGGTTTGGGAGTGTTCCTTCCTCTGCAATTTTTGCGAAGAGTTTGAGAAGGATGGGGGTTAGCTCTTCTCTAAATGTTTGATAGAATTCACCTGTGAAGCCATCTGGTTCCGTACTTTTGTTTGTTGGAAGATTTTTAATCACAGTTTCAATTTTATTGCTTGTGATTGGTCTATTCATATTTTCTATTTCTTCCTGGTTCAGTCTTGGAAGCTTATACCTTTCTAAGAATTTGTCCATTTCTTCCAGGTTATCCATTTTACTAGCATAGCGTTGCTTGTAGTAGTCTCTTATAATGCTTTGTGTTTCTGTGGTGTCTGTTTTAACTTCTCCTTTTTCATTTCTAATTTTATTGATTTGAGTCCTCTCCCTCTTTTTCTTGATGAGTCTGGCTAATGGTATATCAATTTGGTTTGTCTTCTCAAAGAACCAGCTTTTAGTTTTATTGATTTTTGCTATTGTTTTCTTTGTTTCTATTTCATTTATTTCTGCTCTGATCTTTATGATTTCTTTCCTACTGCTAACTTAGGGTTTTGTTTGTTCTTCTTTCTCTTGTTCCTTTAGGTGTAAGGTTAGATTGTTTATTTGAGATTTTTCTTGTTTCTTGAGGTAGGCTTCTATTGCTATAAACTTCCCTCTTAGAACTTCTTTTAATGCATCGCATAGGTTTTGGATCATCGTGTTTTCATTGTTATTTGTTCCCAGGTATTTTTTGATTTCCTCTTTGATTTCTTCAGTGATCTCTTGGTTATTTAGTAATGTATTGTTTAGCCTCCATGTGTTTGTGTTTTTTACGTTTTTTCCTCTGCCAATAAAACAGACCTTTATCTTCGAATTCAGTGCCTGTGGAAAACTTTCTTAAACTCATTTCACTGGATTCTATCTGGATATAACAGAGCTTTTAGGCAGCTATTCCATTCAGGCTAATGTATGGAATAATGTATAATCTACTCCCCCTCCTATAAAAGGGTTTAATTAAAGTTAGGATCTTGCTCTTTAATCATCTAAGGCAGAACACAGGGCACGGCCATTAGACAGCTCCAGGTGTCAAAATGGGTCATCTTTAAACTGGCTGCCTGGTTTTTAAAATGTTAGCTTTTGATTCTTTCTCTTCCTGTAATAATTTACTTTTTATAACTTACCAACTAAGAAATTATTTGGGCACTGTTAAGTCATCTCTTACCTAACACCAAAATATATTCTTTTCAAAAGAAAGGAGAAGAAAGTTTTTGGAGACCATGACCTTGTTTAATTTGACTTTTAAAAGAGCTACAAATGAACCTTGCCCATTTTGTTTACAGAATTCATATGCTCTCACTCCTCCTCTGATCTGGTATACCTTTCTGAATCTAGCTTTGTGAGAAAAAATCTGTTTATTTTTTTAACCCCAACTTGGAAATGATGAGTGCTTGCCTGGAACAGATCATTTAGCCCCTAGCTTCTCACTTAATGTTAAAGCACATCCCTTTTATTTATACCCATTCAGGGTATAAGCAGCAATTTAAAATTTCTCAACTACTCAACAGAGGAAAAGTGACATTAATGCTCAATTGCAGAGTAACGGGAGGCATAATTATCAAGGGCAGAAGGGCACATGGGGTGAGCTAGCACTCCGGAATATGTAGGAAATTAATTAACCTTGCTGAAGACCAACAGTCAGGAACTTGTCTTGAACATCAGGCAAAGGGATTATTTTTATTGTTTACAAATATGTTGTTTAATAACAACGATTAGCCTTTCTGCTTCCATTGACCTGATTAGTTCTCTTGCCATACACGGTAAACAGCAGCGGTAGAGAAGGGAGTTGTTCAGGAGCAAAATAAACATTCTGAATCCCAAGATCGTCAATTATAAACATGGGATGTGGCAGTGGGATATTTTTAACAGCTGTATTGAGATATAATATAGTTCATTCTATGTACATAGAATACAGTTCACCCATTGAAAGTGTACAATTCAGTCGTTCTTGGTGTAGTCATCACCACTATCTAACTTTAGAACACTTTTATCACTCCAAAAATAAACCCCACACCCACTAAACAGCGACTTCCCTGTCTTCTCTCCCCTCAGCCCCTGACAACCATTAATCTACTTCCTGTTCCTGTAGATTTACCTATTGTGAATATTTCAGATAAATGGAATCATATGATATGTGACCTCTTACCTCTGGCTTCTTTCACTTAGCATAATATCTTCAAGGTTCATCCATGTTGTATCAGCACTTCATTCATTTTTATAGATGAATAATACTCCATTGCATGGCTATACCACATTTTGTTTATCCATTTATTAGTGGGTGGACATTTGGGTTGTTACCAATTTGGGGCTATTGTGAATAATGCTGCTTTGAACATTTGTATACAAGTTTTGTGTGGACATGTGTCTTCATTTATTTTGGGTAAATACCTAAAATTGGAATTGCTGGCTCATGTTGTAACTCTATGTTTAGCAGTTTGACCAAGGAGTTCTTAAGCCATGGTTTTAAACATGCTTTTCTAAGTTTAATTTAAAGAGATTGTAAATGAACACGCTGCATAGGTTTGAGTCTAATTTTTTTCTTGTTACCATATGTGAAGTTGTATTTAAAACTCAAAGTAAGTTCATAAAACAACATGAATCCTTCAATTTGCTTCCTAATTAGATGATTAATCACATCTGTACATTTTAATATCTTCTGCACATACAATGTCTAGAAAAGGAGATGATTATATAAGTGATAATGCATGAACTAATTTTGACGGTTCCCTGGATGTTCCTCCCTTAAGATGAATTTGCCTGGAGAAGAAGGAAAAAAAATAGCTTTTCCAATTTGACACATAAGTAGACTGCTATGTTCCTAGTTGTTATGACCACAGGTTTGACAATATCAGAGCTTCGGGGGTCCTACTAAAGTGTAGTCAAGTCATATTTAAATGGAATGAAGTCAAAGTGATAGTGGTAAGGAGGGTTTGGAAATAATCATTGGGAAAATGGGGCCAACTTTGAGGCTCATTGCTCTTCTATGACAATTTTGGTGGACAGTACTCAGACAATAGCAATATCATATTTACGTAGTGCCTTTGTATAGCCTGGCAGTGTGCTAAGTGTTTTACATGCATCATTTCATTAAACCCATCTTACAGCTGGGGAAACTAAGGCCCAGAAGTTAAGTAACTAGTTCAAGGTAACGCTTATAATAAGTAAAATTCATAAGCCAGGTCTGTCTGAATCTACAGCTCACACTCTTTTTAAATTTTTTTTTTTTTAATTGAAGTATAGTTGGTTTAAAATGTTGTG
>NW_020172693.1:0-487 GCF_003031525.2 Neophocaena asiaeorientalis asiaeorientalis
TGTCTAATAGCTTTAGGTGCAAGTTTATGTTGTTTATTTTACATATTTCCTGTTTCTTCAGGTAGGATTGTATTGCCATAAAGTTCCCTCTTAGAACTGCTTTTGCTTTATCCCATAAGTTTTGGGTCATCATGTCTCCATTGTCATTTTTGTCTAGTTATTTTTTGATATCCTCTTTGATTTCTTCAGTGATCACTTTGTTATTAAGTAGTGTATTGTTTAGCCTCCATGTGTTTGTATTTTTGACACATCTTTTCCTGTAATTGATACCTAGTCTCATAGCTTTGTGGTCAGATAAGATCCTTGATATGATTGCAGTTTTCTTAAACTTACCAAGACTTGATTAGTGACCCAAGGTATGATCTATCCTGGATAATGATCCATGAGCACTTGAGAAAAATGTGTATTGTTCTTTTCCGATGGAATGTCCTATAAATCAAAATTAGGTCCATCTTGTTTAGTGTATCATTTAAAGCTTGTGTTTCCT
>NW_020172694.1:0-4448 GCF_003031525.2 Neophocaena asiaeorientalis asiaeorientalis
AGGTTCAATCCCTGGTTGGGGAACTAAGATCCCACAAGCTAGGCAGCATGGACAAAAATAAAATAAAATAAAAGGTTTTTATAAATACATAAATAAAGTCCTCATTCAATGGGTCAGGGAGACAATTGTTTTTCTGCCAGTTGTTGATTCATCTATGTGCTCAGTAACTGAAAAGATTGTCACAAGATGGATTTTCAGGCACACTGGCAGATGCATTAGGACAAAACTCTATCATTTGACTGATGAAATACAATAGTGTTCTGGATCTCTAGGCATTAGCATTCTCAAACAGTCTGTATCTCCCTTTCTTCAAATCAGACATCTTGCTAAATGGGCTTCCTCTAGGGAAATCCAAAAATAAAGTTATCATACATAAATTTGATGGTATTGCATGGCCCTTTTTCACAACTACCAGGCCTCTCCTTCAGTTACGGGACTCCCAACCCATGCACTGGGTGACCACTGATGCTTTGGCAATTGGGTGGTGGACACATGACTCAAGTCAGGTCTTTTTCACCAAACCTAGAATATTTTTTAATTTATTTAAAACTTAATTATACTTTGGTAACTTCACAGCTATTTTAATTTTAGGGAGTCATGATCTGTAAACCACAACAAAATATCCTTGGGAGTCGGGTGACTATTGTGAAAAACATGTTCACTTTGTCCTTGGTAGTTAATTGCTACCATTTAGTCTTGGCCACTCCATGACCCTATCATGCACATTGAAATCAGGGAGCTCATTACAATGACACTGTTTCCTAATTTCATCCCTAGCCTACAGAGAACAAACATTATAATGCTTTTCAAGAATACAGGAGCTCCTCTCTCGAGTATAGTGATGCCTTGTTGATGAGATTGTCTTATGGGCCCTTTCAGAAAACAGAATTGGAGGATGGGTAGGTATGTCACAAATGGTAAATCCACTCAAACATTTGAATCCCTCTATGTCAGTGCTTCCCAATAAAAATATAAATGCATGCCACAGATGCAAGCCACATGTGTACTTTCAAATTTTCTAAAAGCCATATTTTAAAACACAATAAAAAGAGATAACTGAAATTGTTTTTAAAATTATATTTTGTTTAACCTAATATAGACAAGATATTATTATTTCAATATGTAATCCATATAAAATTTACATGTAATTCATATAAATCCATATCTCCATATTATCACTGAGATAGTTTGCAGTTTTTGCACTATTTTACACTTTAAGAACATCTTGATTTGGACTAGCCACATGTCAAGTGCTTACCAGTCACATGAATTCCTCCCTCCCCATTATGCCAAAGAATTTCAGGCATTTAACTTTATTTACTAAACACATCATTTGAGTCTAAGTTTCAGTCAATATCAAACACACAGCTAGAACTACTTCTAGCAGCTCAAACTAGCCCTTGATTCCAGAATTGCTGTTAAATCCAATGATATTAATAAACGCAGCCACCTTAAAATTATTTTCCATCTTTTCTGGTCTAGCCCATTTAGAATCATATCCCATAAATATTCACCAGGATTCTATTGGAATAAATTAGCAAAATCTAGTAAGCCTTCTTTTCCTGAATTAGGTATTGTAGCTGTGGCATGTTGGAAATTGAATCTGATCTTTGTTCTGGGGGTAATTAGGAGCAGTAGAGCAGGGTGCGAGGTGAATGGATATCCTTTAATGGGATAAGTATCTCAAGGACTCCAAGTAAGGCAGCTCCAGCTCCATCCATGGGAAGAAAAGGCTTTTCCTGCTGGCAAGGGAGGATCAGTGGAATTTGGGGGGTTGGTGTGCTCAAGTTTATCTGGACCCACCCCCATAATTCTATTTCAGTTTTCAGGTTCCTGAACTTTCCCCAGTCAATGCTCTAAATTTTCACACAGGAGGCCCCAGTCCAGCAACGCTGAGTCAGAATTTCAGCCACAAGAAGCACTGAGGCGATTAGTCACAATTCTCTGTGCCCCTACTACCACTGTGCCTTGACCCAAGAATTTAAAAGCTGGGTATATCACTTCTCTAAACGATTCAGTGCACTCAGAAGCAGGCAGCCCACCTACACAGTCGTTGTGTTCTTTATTAATATCATGATAGCCTACTGCAGGAACCCTACAGTCCATCAAAGACTTGCCTCAATTGGCATTTCATTACAGGTGACCAGGGGCGATACATCATAGTACCATTTTGTCACTTTATACTACAAATGGTCAGGTTCTCATTTTCTTTTTTTATTCTAATTTTAATTTATTTTTAGTTGAGATCTAATTGGCAGATAACATTATATTAGCTTCAGTTGTACAACAAAATGATCTGATATTTGTATATATTACAAAATTATCACCGCAATAAGTCTAGTTAACATCCATCACCACTGGTAGTTACAATTGTTTTTCTTGTGATGAGAACTTTTAAAATTGACACTAAGGCCTCATTTTCTAATTGCATCCAGATTTCACTCACTTCTCATTAAGCAGGTGAGTTAACAAATCCCAGATTCTCATCCTGGAGGTCCTGGGGGTAACTGCTAGTGTCTGCATGATGGGTCTCTGTTTTCAAAAACTAGTGAAGATTTTGGAAGAAGTTGGTACAGTTGAAGGAACCAGAAGTTTCTCTATATATTCTCATAAGAAAGGGATTTAATACAGGCAATTAGATGCTGCAAAACCATTGGAAGAAGAGAAGGTAGACATTTGAAAAAATTTACCCAATAATAATTTACCCACAGGATACATCAGCTCAGGAATCATACCAAAGGAGCAAAATCTCAGTTAAGAAATGAGGTATCGGGCTTCCCTGGTGGCGCAGTGGTTGGGAGTCCGCCTGCCGATGCAGGGGACGCGAGTTCGTGCCCCGGTCCGTGAGGATCCCACATGCCGCGGAGCTGCTGGCTCCGTGAGTCATGGCCGCTGAGCCTGCGCGTCCGGAGCCTGTGCTCCGCAACGGGAGAGGCCACAGCAGAGAGAGGCCCGCGTACAGCAAAAAAAAAAAAAAAAAAAAAAAAAAAAAAAAAAAAGAAATGAGGTATCAAGAAATGAGATATCGAGGCAACATAGAAATGAAAATTCTTTACATTTAAGTCTTCCATGTCTGTCAATGAACTTATTTCTGAAAGTGTAAAATATACCCAATTGACATTCACCGTGATAACTTACATCTAGCGAGCACTTAGCACTGTTTGTTTGGCATTATCTCATATAAGCCTCAAGGCAGCTTGGCAGAGTGAGTTCTATTCTCTTTATTTCATAGATGAGGAAACTGAGTCAGAGACGGATTAAAGCAGTTTTCCTGATTTGCCACAACTACCAAATTCAGGGAATCTAGACTCTATTCTTATTTGCTTCCCACACCTAGGTAGGGCTTATCTGTAGTGAGCTTCATGTACTATTAATAACTGCAAAGTCAAGCATGTATAAGCTTTCAAATCACCACAGTTATCCAATTAACCCATGATTACTTATATAGACTTTAGTGCTTCTCTTCAGGAGCAGGCTAATGAATTTCAGTATAAATAATTTTACAAGTGGGAAACAAAGGTCATGGGAAAAAATGGGACGCTTCGTAATAACTGTTACATAAAGGACTATATATTCCCCCAAAATCAATTTTGAAGATTGAAGTCTTGGCAGAAGCCTAGTCAATTTTAATTCTAGTGCTATTCAGTTGGTTCTAACAAAATTTCTAAAAACTAATAATAATGATGTGTCAATGTATTAAGTATAACACTTTAATTTTACAGATGAAATAAGAGAACCATACATGTCTAGTAAAAATATAAAAACATGCATTGAATGATTTACATCAACTTCAAGATGCTAGTTATCTCTGGGGAAGTGAGGAGTAGAAACAGATAGGAAAACAGCTATAACAGTATCTATAAATTTTCCTTTCTATTTAAAAAGAGAATGTAAAAAAAAAAAAAAAGAGAATGTAATCCAAATGTGGCAAAAATTTACTGACAGTTTATGCAAAGTGTAAATGAGTATCTATTTGTGTAGTTTTCTGCATGTGTGAACTATTTCATAATTTGAGATTAAAAGAGTTTTAAGAAATTGACATTAATTTTTAAGTATTATCACGGTTCTATCAGTTTCCATTATGTAATATGGCATACTTTCTTTATCATATGTTTTATGCTAACATCTGCATTTTGAAAATGGTATATAATAGAACTTTGGAAAAGTACCCTAAATTGACAGAGCTCTTTTAAAATAAAGCCAAAAGAAAGAAGAAAAGAACTTTACCCAAGAATTTAAATCTTATAAAATATGCTTTTGATGTGTTGGGAATTTAATGTTCATTCAGGTCAGACATGACCTCAGTTTTTAAGGATCTAATCGAGAAACAAATGCCCAAAATGGATTTTTCTGTCTTAAAAAAATGAAAGAGACACTACCATCAAGAATATGAAGAGCTACATAAAATATTATGTCATTCAATTTATGCTTTAAAATATATACAGCAC
>NW_020172694.1:4480-141241 GCF_003031525.2 Neophocaena asiaeorientalis asiaeorientalis
TATATATATATATATATATATATATATATATATATACAACACATAATTATTATGGGTAAATATGCTTGTTCATTATCTTTTTTTCAAATGTGATTTAGGTGTTTTCAATTTAAAAAGAACCAGTGGAGTCACACAAACTCCTTTCACAAAGAACTGTACAAAACTGAATTACCATTTCGAGAATAGGGTTTGCCACAGAAATCCTCATTAGTGAAAAATGTGCTAAAGAGAATCAGTCAGACTATTCACTCTATAATTTAACCAAGACATTACAGTGAACTAACCAGAGATAGGACACCCCTATTCACCACAGCCTTTAATGTCCTTGTAGTTCCTTTCAGTTTTAACCTATCTTTCTCTTATATATTTCTATCTTGTTTCCATTAACAGCAGCAGTTGTACAAGGAGAAATGTTGAATAAGGAGAAAAATTCAGAATGGTACTCAATAATTGATGGTTGTCCTTATCTTTAAAGTAAAAATTAGATAAAAGAACCTCTGGAAGCAAATTCTTATTATTATAATCTAATAGATTTCTCTAGAACTTAATTCAAAATGAAGTATTAGAATGACTGTATTAACTTGTAAATGTAGTTGAATGGACACTAAGATCTTGTTATTGATGTTTATAAGTGACTATATAGGTGAACAAGTGAAACGCTGAGAAAAAGTCAAAATATGGCCACTTTCAATTACAGAAGTGCATTTTTTTACACAAGTAGCTGCAACTATCCCATTACTTCTGCTACCTTACATAAATTAGACATTTATACAGATGTATCTTAGATTATTTTCTATGCATCAAAGAAAAAAGGTAGTTGATAAAAAATAGGTGTTTTTTTTAACATCTTTATTGGGGTATGATTGCTTTACAATGGTGTGTTAGTTTCTGCTTTATAACAAAGTGAATCAGTTATACATGTACATATGTTCCCATATCTCTTCCCTCTTGCATCTCCCTCCCTCCCACCCTCCCTATCCCACCCCTCCAGGCGGTCACAAAGCACAGAGCCGATATCCCTGTGCCATGCAGCTGCTTCCCACTAGCTATCTACCTTATGTTTGTTAGTGTGTATATGTCCATGACTCTCTCTCACCCTGTCACAGCTCACCCTTCCCCCTCCCCATATCCTCAGGTCTGTTCTCCAGTAGGTCTGTGTCTTTATTCCTGTCTTACCCCTGGGTTCTTCATGACATTTTTTTTTCTTCTTAAATTCCATATATATGTGTTAGCATATGGTATTTGTCTTTTTCTTTCTGACTTACTTCACTCTGTATGACAGACTCTAGGTCTATCCACCTCATTACAAATAGCTCAATTTCGTTTCTTTTTATGGCTGAGTAATATTCCATTGTATATATGTGCCACATCTTCTTTATCCATTCATCTGATGATGGGCACTTAGGTTGTTCCCATCTCCAGGCTATTGTAAATAGAGCTGCAATGAACATTTTGGTACATGACTCTTTTTGAATTTTGGTTTTCTCAGGGTATATGCCCAGTAGTG
Source organism: Neophocaena asiaeorientalis asiaeorientalis (assembly GCF_003031525.2). Classification (NCBI taxonomy): domain Eukaryota; kingdom Metazoa; phylum Chordata; class Mammalia; order Artiodactyla; family Phocoenidae; genus Neophocaena; species Neophocaena asiaeorientalis. The sequence continues at coordinate 5,988 of NW_020172694.1, forward strand.
GGATTGCTGGGTCATATGGTAGTTCTATTTGTAGTTTTTTAAGGAACCTCCATACTGTTCTTCATAGTGGCTGAACCAATTCACATTCCCACCAGCAGTGCAAGAGTGTTCCCTTTTCTCCACACCCTCTCCAGCAAAGAAATAGGTGTTTTTATCATTCATACTAGGTTCACTTAAACTTGCTTTGCAAGCAGCTATCAGAATCAACCAATTCAACTAAAATCAAAGTTTTAGGGATTATTTAGAACATGAAATAAAATGCATATGATGCATTTTTGGTATTCAACTGGCATTCTGACATGGAGTAAGAATTTATTTGATTGTTTTATGAGGAGTAGGTTACAGTGCCTTTTACATAGACACCTGTATTCTACTGTAACTAAAACAATTTGGGTTTTGTAAAGTTCAAGGGAAAGTTTTATTCTTCCACTTTAAAATTGCTTTAACACCTCATGTCAACCAAATGATAATTTTGTTTTGTTTTGTTTTGTTTGCGGTCCGCGGGCCTGTCACTGTTGTGGCCTCTCCCGTTGCGGAGCACAGGCTCCGGACGCGCAGGCTCAGCGGCCATGGCTCACGGGCCTAACCGCTCCGCAGCATGTGGGATCTTCCCGGACCGGGGCACGAACCCGTGTTCCCTGCATCGGCAGGCGGACTCTCAACCACTGCGCCACCAGGGAAGACCCAAATGATAATTTTAAAAAGAGATAATGTTTAAAATTCAGAGTGCTACAAATGTGTCAATTAATAAGCTTCATTTAATTAAGCAATTCAAGAGTATCACCCAATTTCTTAAAATGACTTATATTGAAGGTTTTAATGATTACATAATTAATATGCTCATAATACAGGTAATTTAGAAAATAAAAAAGCACCAGTTAAAATCAACACACAAAATTTTAATATGCAAGCGGTTCTCATTACCCATCTGTAATCATGAACAAAGTTCACTTAAAAAGGAATTCACACACACACACACACAAACCCACACAAAAGGCAAGTGCACATTTCATTAAAATTGAAAAAGTAATTAGGACTTTTTAAAAATAAACCACAACTTAGAAAAAGTAATTTATATCATGCTCAATAAAATGTATGCTATGTTTGGGACTCTGCCCTAACTCAGATAATGAATCAAGCATCAAATCTAACACAATTTCTGTGATAAATATTGTGTGATGAAAAGATATGAAATCCATCATTTCACATGTGATTTTACCAGAATTATCATATTCTTTGTGTAGAACCCATTTTATCATACTTAACGGTTTTTCTCATTCTTAACATTCAACTGGTCTAACTCTGAAAAATCTTATCTGTCAGTGTTTTTTGTGTAATGTAAGCAGTTCTCCAAAAATGCTTTCATGGAAATCTCTTCTTTTGTGACATCCTGTATCTGTGGTAAGATTTGCAATTTTACTTTACGAATGTGTTGTGTTTGCTTTGGATTATCGGATTAGCTGAGACTGATCTACAAAGACTGACTGAAAGAGTGGGGATAGGTTCTAGATGCAAGTGGGGAAGGATATTTGAGGAGAATACATTTATAACTGATGATTTTGTTAGTGAATATTTTCGGTTATAACAAAATTCACTTTCCTGTGCAACCTCAGTTCTTTGGGTACCCAGATAATGAACTTGAAGATAATTAGTACTTTCTATTTATCATTCTTGTATTTGGGTGTATTCATATTATATTCTAACTTATACTGTGCTTTGTAAAAAAATCCGTGCATGCTGTTTGTAACCTAGTTTTTCTACCTTAAATATCATGAAAGTTTTAATAATGTATCATGTCATTCACATGAGTTCTTACTCAGAAGTAGTCTAATTAAATTGAATGTGGGTTTAAGATTTAGCACTTGCTAAAGACTTTAGGTCTTAGCAAAAATAATTCATTCTTAAGATAATGAATGCACTAAACACAGTCATTTGGGGATTCAAATTCATATAATACATGAGTAAAATGCTAATAAAAATCCAGTTCTTTCTATAGTTCAGAGTCTGTTCCAGAGTATCAAAATAGAAGTATTTGTCTTATTTGCTCAGTCAATGTTAGCGTATTGAAACAAAAACTGTTTGAAGCAATTAAGGTTCATTAAAAATGTTGCTAATTTAATGAAACCCTAAGAATGTGACATCACAATAATAAAAATGAGCTCTACTAGTAGATTCTAATAAAAAATATACAGCTTTATGTTTCCCAGAGGGAGCTCATAAATGGTAAGTATGGTAAATCTCTGATTTATATAGGCTTTTAGAAACCTATTAACTAGCAAAACAAAGATAGTATCTTTTCCTTCATATGGCAAGTTCTTTTTATTTTTAAAGTAGAATATTCACTTTTTTCAAAAGAAATAATTTTTAGAGCAATATTCTTTTCAGCTTGTTAAGTTGCTTTAATTTTAAGCAAGGTATCTAGCTATGTAAATGTCAAGTCTGTTACCAGAGCTAAATTTAGGAGATTTTTCCAGGATGACCAAGGACTTTCCATTATACATTACCTTACTTCAGATTTAACAGAAAAACAAGTAGGAATTAGAATTCAAACTGAAACTGGCAATCCATTCTACAAAAATAAATGTTTTCCAAAACCATATGCAGGAGGAGTTCCATAAATACCAATGGATGGCCATAATCAACATTACTAATATTGGTTGGCAGCTTTCAGGCTAATTGTGTGTAACTTCGGCTTATACTCTTTCTACCACAAACATGTTGAGACTTTTTTCAATGCACTTTCATCTTTCTTCTGCAATTCTTGTTTCCAAGTTGGAGAAAACAATGCACGCATATAGATAGTTGGCAAATATTATTATAATAATATTATAATATTATTATATAATATTATAATACAAATATTAACATAAATTTACAGAGTGTGCTTTGTTTCTCTACTACTCACAGTTGTAGTGAGTAGTTTCTACTCTTTTTAGGGAATTTATGAGATAAAATTAATATGCAAAATCCAAATTGGACCTAAGAATACTTACTGCTCTTTCACCTAAAGTAAACTGAACTTGCCAGATTCTCTCCAGAACAACTACACCACTCCACACTCCCACCAGTAGTTCATGAGGTTGCCAATCTATCAGGTGTACAACCATATTACATGACTTAATTTTCATTTCTCTGTGCCTTAATGAGTTGGAATATCACTTTTTATGTCTTTGGGGAATTCCTCTTTCATAAATTGCCTGATATAAACATTGCTCATTTTTCTCTGACAATCATTGCTTTTTTTCCTGTTGATTTTCAGAAGTTCTTTTTGTTGATTTTACATATTTTAGATATCTTTTCACTTTAGTCATTTGTCTGTTTTCTTTCTCCATGGTGTCTTAAACAGAAATCCTTCATTTTCATATGTCATAGCATCTTATTTTGTCTTACAGTTTTGCTTTTGAATTAGTCACAGTCTCCTACATTTTTTCTCTTAACAAGGTTTGCCTCTCATATTTTGGTTTTTAAGGCACGTTAAGGCCACTTTTTACATGGTGTTTTTTTTTCTTCATATAGTAAGTCAGTTTTCTCCATACTATCTACCAAAGCCATCTACCCTTTCCCTATTGGTAGCAAATTTTCATAGATCAAATCCCCATATATGTATGGGTCTGCCCCTAAGCTGTCTGTTCTGTTACATTAATCTATGCCTCTGTTCTTGCACTATGATACTACACTGATTTCATTGATGTGGTTTTGCAGTAGTCCTTCAAATAAGATAGGGCAAGGTCATGATGGCCTCTGTAAGTCATCCCATCCAAGACGATGGGTTGTATCTATGTTACTTAAGGTAATCTAGTAACGTGACCTTAAGCTGAGGTCTGACCTCTCTAAGGATCGGGATGATGTTAATAGTAACTAATGCATATGATTGGTGAGAATTAAAGGATGATTGTGCAAGCCCATCACTGAACAAGCGACCTATGCATCATAAGTATTCAATAAATGTTAACATTAAAATTAATAATAAAAAAGAAAATAATTCAAAGGTACTAAACCAGGTTTCTACTCTTTTTAGGGAATAGAGACAATGTATACAACATTACAATTACATGTTTATTTTACTTTAATAATATCCAGTAAAAACATTTGATTGGTCAGCAAACAACAATCTGAAAAAATAAATTTTCTTGCTATTATGCCATTGTTTAGTATTATTTCTGTCATTATTCATGTTAAATGTTTTCTACTAATTCCATGTTAAACTTGACCAGCACTGGATTAAAATACAAGTTTTTAATTGCCTAATATATCTTTCAAATAATATGACAATGAAAGAGTTCAGAACTCCTCATGAGAGAATCCAGAATTTCACAAAATTGTGAGGACAAACCTATACCTAGTTTCACTCTTCAAGTGAGTAATTCTTGACCTGGGCTTGCATATCCAGAACCTGTTCCCGGCTTATAAGTCAGAATCCCCAGCGGTGGAGCACAAACGCTGGTACTCCTGTTTGAAAATCTGCACTAGATGATTCTGAGGTGACAGCAGAGTAGAGAGCCACTGCTTTCATAGCCTGTTGAGGCTGCTGTCTCCCTCCTTCTCAAATCAATGTCTTAGGCTTGCAACCATTGTGAATCCCTAAGCAAATGTAATATGTGTCAAATTAAAGTGCAAGTTAATTTATTCATGTCCTTCATCATCTTTAATTAAGGCAGAATACTTTAGTTAAAATGAATACATAATTTGCTTCAATTATAGTCAGAGAAAGCTTGATCCTCACATTTACTAAAGGTCATTTTTAATTATATAATTTGCATATGTATGTGTATATGTTTGTGTATGTATATATTCTTTCTTCTTGGATGACATTTTTTGGTAAGAGACTTCAGATGAGATAAAGGTAATGGAATTTATATTTAATAATTCTAGATATTTCATATTATTAGGAGAAATAATGAAGGTCTATTCTGAGTTCACTATTTGTTGTTGTTTGGTATATGACAAGGGAAATGTATAAAGATGGAAGACCGTTAGTAAATTCATAGGGCTATTTGTACTTGTAAACTGCTTACTCAACAAAAAGCATTCATTTGTTTAAACTAAGGTCAGCCTTTGTTTATTACAGTAATTACTGCCTTTCAACTGGAGATAATGTGCTTGGTTTCCAAAGTATGTGGGAACTCTACCTCCTAGGAGTCACCAAGCCTCAGACAATAGTGCGAAAAGGATCTAAGACCAGGGTCTAAGTTCTATTTATGAATGTACTAGTAGTTCATTTATGTTTGGGGGTATTAGTCCATGTTCATTTTTTAGCTATGTCTTCCTTTCTTTATTTTTTGATGTTCAATTATGTTTGATGTATACTTAAACATGAAAGCTTAACATTGTTAAGTCTAATAAGCTGCTACTAATATATGCAAACAATGCACAAATATAATTAGATTTAATTAGATTTGTTTGTTTTCGGTTAAATTCACTCAAACATGTGCATTGTTTTCACTACATATCAAATAATTTGACTGAATCTTTCACTTTCTATCTTCTGGTTTTGAAATCATGTTAGGACAAACTCTTTGATAATTTACTTTCTTATTTCCTCTTGTTTTATCAGATACATCCCAGGTCACTAGGAATTTATAGCTGCTAATTTTATACACAGATATAGTTAACCATTTTTAATTAGAAGAATCATAAAAAGCTCCTAGAAAGAAAGCCTGAAAATAATACTTATCATAAATAATGAAACAATTTTAATAATTTATAAGAGCAAAATAGCACAAATAACTTTTATATGCTTGTCTCTTTGGACATACACATCTGTGTTAGTGACTTTTTTCAGTAATGACTCTCAAGGATAGTAGAGTTTTATCAAAGTGAAGCAAAAAAATATCTGCTAAGGGCCCCCCTGCCAACTCCTTGTTTAAATTTTATTTTTGTCAACCAAGCATTGCCACAAATTTGTAACTGCCATACTTCAAATAATTTGTTTCTTATTCTTATGAAGTACAAATAAAAGTGGTTCATATAAATAGGCAAGCAGAATATTTGGGATATCTAGTGATTACATCTAGTAGGGCTAAATAACATCTTTGCTTTGTCCATGTGTTTTATGGCTGCAATTTATAATGTCTAATCAGCTTGATTCTACTACTATGCTTGAAAATCTTGGACTTGCAGAGTTTCCTGCTGATGGTTTGAGCTGTGGTTACATCACACGAGCACGACACTATTGTAAGAGTCACAACCTTACATTTGCAGACTTTCAGGTAAAATACATTCTCTTAGCTGAAAATTGGTAGGTTTAAAAATAATTAAAAGGGAAGAAAATTGTCCATGCTTTGCATCTGAAATGGTTTCTATTTTTTTAAATTGACATCATACGCTCTCATATGAAAAGAACTACTTTCTGAGGAGTAAACGTTGAAATATTATCTATTGTATATGTACTTCTTTTATAGACAATTACAATATAAACATGTATACACATGCACACACACACATGCAGATCAACATTAGTACTGAAAAAAGATTCAGTAATGGTATTGAAGTTAGTAGGTCAAAGCTCTGACCACATCCCCTAGAGTATAATGAGATCAGCTTCAATTAAATGCAGACTCTGTGAGCTGAGCAATGTATTGGTTCACATGAAACTTGTTTTACAAAACTCATTTGCATTTATTGACATTTCATCCAATCATGCTTTAAAACTGAAATCCTAATATGACTGTCTGCACTCCTCTAAAATGTTTCGATTCAAGCCAATAAATGTTACCCGGAAATCCTGCTAAATTGAATTCCCTAAATATTTTTGGTGTCACTACAGATTAGACAACTTTATAGGACTATTTACCATTCTTGATCCTACACTATTTATAGATATCCAACTTTAAAATATATGCATACTGAAGCTATTTCTCTTTCAGATTCTTGTGATTCTCAGATTAGCAGAGCTTTACCAAGAGTAAAACCCTAAAGAATAACTGAGGATCAGAGCCTCAAGCAGAAAGAAGTGGAGTAACATGAAGCTTCAGTGCAAAAAACAGGGAGGAACTCAGAGACTCCGGGTGGAGAGGCAACTTCTAGGCAGGTGGCAGATTCATTATCAATTCAGTTAAAGCTAATCATGCAGTGACTTCCTCAAATTATCATAATAGAGCATCATTTTTACAAATGTAAAATTTTATTTACAGTGACTCACATAAAGACATGGGTACTGAATCATGAATTGCTAACAGAGTTTGCACTGTCTACACTTGGGATTTGACAGAACCCATTTACTGCTACATGTGTTCCCAAATATGGCTTAGCCAACAAATTTGTCTTTTAACTCATGATATGCTGTATTGATCTCAGTTCTCCAAAGCGTTCTCAGGTGCCGGAGAAGCTATGTCTGTGTTTTAAAAATGAGTTATGATTTCCAGTCACGGTGAGGCTGTTTCTTCCATTGCCTCTGGAAGCCACTCGATCGGCATAATACCCAAGCACCTTCTATATATACCTCTGACCATCTGCTAGACTGGCATGGTGGCTGATTACAAAAAAAGGACCACCCCCTCTTCTTTGCCATAGGTGCTAATAGCCTTCGGTTTATCCAACCAGCTTTCAAAATCCTGTAAATTATAGATTATCCTGGAAGAAATCTTTCTTCTGTTCAAGAACAAAACAGTGGTGCCCGGAGCTTCTTTTCAAAGGGACCCATCTGTTAATTAAGAGTTCAAACAAGTCTTATCTCAAGTCTTCCCTTCAAACGGCCCTTCTGCTTAAATCTAGGCAATATCTTTATTACAGACCTTCCCAGAATACATAAGAATCAGATGACCACAAAAGCCCAAAATCCCTATAACATGGTTTCAAATAGATGTTTGAAGGCTTAGTGAACACGTGTTGTCACTTAACATCAATTATTTCAGCTATTATGCAAAACTTAGGCTTAATTTAGGTAAGATCATGTGAATTCATAGTTTGGTTCCTCTGAAGGAGATTTATTCATTGTTTGCAATATTTTTTTATTGATTCTTGTGCTTTGGGGCCAGCTATTATTGTCCTTAATTTCAGCTTCCTAAGCGGTTCACTCTTCTTTCTGTCCTGATGCAAGCTATGTGGAAAAAATTAGAAATGCGGTTTAGGGAGAAAAGAATAAGATTTGGGTGAGACAGACTTTCATTTAAATTGATTATATTGTCAGTGAGTGACACTGGGAAAATCACTTAACTTTTCTATGAAAGGGGAAAATAGCTATCTCAAAAAGAGTGTGAGCATTAAATGACATCATTTTAAAGTATCCAGTACAGTGCCTGACAGTTAATAGATATTCAGTAAATACTTGGGTCTAGTACACCTGCCATCAAATTTACTTATCTCTTTCTAATTCATTCCCATTCTCTGCAGGGAGAGATGAAAGAATACATGCACCTGAGTTATTTCTCCCTCCCAGAACATGATGCCCAGTTTAAAAAGAGCTTCAAGAGATCTTTTTGGAGTTAGGGTAGTCCAAAGCGTACCTGAACCCAAATTAAACGTGTGTGTGGGTGGGGGCTTCTCCACACCAACAAGCAACTCTAGGATGTCAGCAGGGTGTCTGAGATTTCAACTCAATTCTGACACTATTTACCTGGAAATAGATTCCACAGGTAAAGGGCTCAGTTCCACAAGACCATCCTGTACTTCAGATACCAGTGACAAGCTTAGGTTGTTAACTGTGCATCTGACTGACCCCCTTTTGGGGTTTGATTAATTTGCTAGAATGGCTCACAGAACTCAGGAAAACCTATTTACTCACTAGATTACTGATTAATTATAAAAGGATATCAACAGCTAGATGATGAGGTACATAGGGTGAGGTCCTGAACAAAGGACCTTCTGTCCTTGTGGAGCTTGCTGACAAGTGTTCTGGTTGCCTGAAGGAGACCAAAAAGCTGTTCTTTTCCATTTTTATAGAGGCTTCATTACGTAGTCATGATTGATGAAATCATTGGCCAATGGTGATCAATTTAACCTCAAACCCTTCTCTCCTCACCAGAAATTAGGGGGTGGAACTGAAAATTCTAGCCCTCTAATCAGAAGGTTAGTTCTCCTGGCAGCCACCTCCCATCCTTAGGTTCTGTCCAAAAGTCACTTTATTAACATAACAAAAGACACTTTTTTTTTTTTTTTAAACCACTCTGTACACTTAGGAATTTCAAGGGTTTGGGCAGCTGTGAGCAAGGAAATGTGGACCAAAGTCAAATATGTATGAATATATATGAAAAATATATATATTTGGCCATCAGAATAACCAAATATATATATTTCTTATAAATCACAATATCACACATAATAATTGAGTTTCAGGACCATGAATGACCAATTGATATATATATATGCACACACATGCACAAACACACACAAATGTTTATATTCAGTCTGCCACCTCCTACCATAATATTATCTCCATAAATCATATTTCACCGTATGAAATATGTTCATAATCTCTGATGATAAAAATTATTCTCATTTTTAAATGCTGAAACTATATCCATCTTCTTCAAAAGTGATTGCAATAGGATGCTATATACAAATCCAAAATTGTGAATTATTTTCATGCTAGAAATCAAGGTAGAAACTCAATCGTACATTTTCAAACTTCTGTCCCTTTTCCCCTTCTGGTTTCTTGTTGAAAATGGCCTTTCGTTTCAAGTCTCTCTCAATGTCACCTCATCTGAGATTTTACCTGAGTTGCTCCAAAAGATCTTGAATTGCCTTGTACAGGGCACTTAGGTACTTCTTGTTTATAACACAGATCACATAATTGTTAACTTACCTATCTGTCTACTTCCCATTCCCTAGATTGTTCCACCACTGGGATAAAGCTCAGTCTTATTCATTTTTTGTGTACCCAACACATAAAGCATAGTGTTTGGTACTAAGTGCTTCATTTATTAAACTGAATCTAAAGCAAAGCAAAAAAAAAACAAGTATACGTTGAAAAGAACAAAACTATTTAGAGAGAGAAAAACTATGTTTCTTTAGTATTTGTAGCACAAGAGTATTTTTTAATGATAATGTCAAGTAACCAAGAGTTAAGTGTTTATGTTTACTCTCTGTCATATAAACAGGAAAATTAGCCACAAATTATAAGGAAATTTCTTCATTATTTTCCTGTGATGAATAATCATCTATGTAGAGAAAATGTAATATATTGATTGTCCATTACTATGGAGAAATTTCACAGTGATTTTTAGGCAACTATTATGGAGGCAAAAATTGTAAGACCAGACCTTTTATTGTACTTTGGTCCATCTGTGTTTGCCATTTTGGACAGTGACAATATGAAAAAAGTATGAAACATGGAGAAATAAATATGAAAATGATTAATTAGTTCATTCTAAAGGAAGCCAAAGGACCCTTCTATGGCCTTCTAAAAAGAAAGTTATTCTTTCAAATGTATTATATTTCTACTTTACTATATATTAACAGCTATATGGAGCACTGTGTAATCTGCTCTAAGGCCACATAAAATATTTCATCTGTTTCTTATATGTAGTCATGCTACATAGTTTAGAAATTTATTCCCATTGGGTGTAACCTTTGTCGTCTAGATTCAATAAATGCTTAACAGGCATAGGCCAGGACCATGTGTGTTTTGCTTTAAGGGTAAATAATCTATACTGAGACAGACAGCCCCTGAGAATATTCCTCCCATATGTCAATATCATGGTTCTTTTTCAGCATGCCTAATATATCATGTCATCAGTGTGGTCACAGCAAGACAATGGCAATGAGAACCCAGTGTTAAAAGTATTGCTCCTAAAATTTCTCTTAGAATTTGATACTACCCTCTCTCTATTAAAATTCTATACAAAGATTACTGTCTCTAATAAAGCCACCTCAGGAACCCCAGTTCAACAGAAGGACAACGAAAAGTAAGGAATTTATATAGAGACCTGTCCACAATTGTAGGAGCCTGTAAGATTGGAAATCAGGCTGACATATGGGTCACTCCTCAGCCTATAAATCTCATCTGTGTTGTCACAAAAGATATGAGAATGAACAGACATTCTTTTTAGTTCTCAGTCATCAAAACATTTCTTTCCCAACTTTATTATCTTCACCTCTTTTTAGTGAGTAACTCTTCTAAGTGCACTGAGGGGAAGACAACTGGCCTCTGTTCTCTAGATAGTGTGCAGATTAATTTATCATGCGTTATTAAGAACTCCTATATGAAAACAGCAAAAATATTTTATTATGATAGTCTCAAGTAGATTGATAAACTATTCTTTATTCCACAGACTGGTCAGGATCAAGAAAAATCTTAACACAAGTATTTCACCTTTTGAAAACGGATGGCTGTGTAGTGACATGCGTAATAGAATGTAAGGATTTAGAAGGATATGAGAAAGAAAATGTCTAAAAATGAGTTAAGAAGAGATTTAAAGGTACATTCTTGTTTAATAGTGTTTTTTCTCACAGGTTTTAGGCAATGTTTTTTTACACAACAGTGAAAACATTCATTGACATCTTCATTAGTATTTAAATAATATATAGCTTAATGGATCAACACACTGGTCTTTTACCTCTAAGATGTAGTTTTAAACTGACTTGACAAACAGTTAATTTAATCATGCAATACTAAAATTGCAAGTGGAAATGGATAGTTTTCCATAAACAAAGCCTACATGCTACACAATTATGTCAAAGGTTTTTGTTTAGCACTTTCCTATTTTGTTTTGTTTTTAATGAACACATGAATTGTATTATTTGAAATAAAGCCTACTTTCACATCCCAGTGAAAAATCCAGCACTAGTCCCATTTTCCAAATCAGGACTCATTTTTGAAACTTCAAATCCATGAAGAATCCAGATTTTCTACTTAGATAATGCCCATACTTTATAAATGAAATGTTTCTCTCTAAAAATAAATAATTTAGAAATTACCTACTTGCAATTCTGCTTCACCTTTTAAAATTCTTATAAAAGACTTTGTATATATGTTTATAAATATGGCTTTATGTAGACTCTGACCACAGATTTCTACGTATGCCATACTTTTATTATTGATTTGTCTATCTTCTTATTAATGTCTATTGTTCAATACAGCCATATTTCAGCTCTTTAGAGTAAAATTTTTTAAATTGAGATCAGTCCTCAAAGACCAATATTGGGAAATTGACCTTGATTTTTGGAACCAAAATGGAATATGTCTATATCTAAGATGTATTTTGAAAAGAAATAAGGGAACAAAGCAATCTGAATTTCATGCCTCTGCTATGTTTGCAATTGCTCTGCCTAAATCCTTTTCATTCTACAAGGTCAGACTTAAACCTTATCTTTTTTCTTGCAAAAAGTGTTTTTTTCCCATTCTGGCCCCCAGTGTTTTCCAGATTGTCTGGACTCAAACATGTTTATGATAAGATTGTCCAGTTTTCTTTTAAGAAAAGTCCATGTTCACATTCCCCAAAGCCTTAAAATTACCTGGAGTGTAAGCACTGATAAGTTGTAGATAGGAGGAGGGGATGGTGCAATGTTTTCAAAGGCAATCTCTCCTTTTCCATGGAGAGTCTGGACCAAACCTGAGAATGGCAGTGGAAACAGGAATACAGTGGTAACAACTAGCTCAGAGATCTGCTGAGTAAGGCTGATGAAAAGGAGTCATGGATTCCAATCCATTGATGAGACTATATTACAGAGTAAAACAATAAATTCCATCTCTTCTTAATGTTAATTTTTACTTCTCCAAAATAAATGTAAGATCTTTGAGATCAAAGGCAATATTTCATATACTCCTCTGTCCTACTTATTGATATATACAGCACCTAGTATGATACTAAAAACTTCTAGATTATTAATAAATGTCTATATGAATAATTAGTCTAAATACCATCAGATTTCCTTTTGATGATGATCTAAAATTGAAAATATATTTTTACTGGATCTAGGTAGTCAGTCATCAGGAGAAAAAGAAACTTTATATTGCTTTTAGTGAGAATTATCATTTTCATATACTTTTAACAATTTCTATTTAATAAATATATCATAGATTTAAACGTTTTATAAATACCTTAAGAGTTCAAGTGTAAACTGATATCAATAAGACATCTTGGGCTTCCCTGGTGGCATGGTGGTTGAGAGTCTGCCTGCCGATGCAGGTGACACGGGTTCGTGCCCCGGTCCGGGAGGATCCCACATGCCGCAGAGCGGCTGGGCCCGTGAGCCATGGCCGCTGAGCCTGCGCGTCCGGAGCCTGTGCTCCACAACGGGAGAGGCCACAACAGTGAGAGGCCCGCGTACCGCAAAAAAAAAAAAAAAAAAAAATTAACATAACCTTGACCTAGAATTTCTGATTCTAAGGATTCATCCTACAGATGCTTTCTCCATGTATGGGAAAATATTTGTACATGAATATCCATGATAGTATTTTTCGTATTAGTAAAAAACTGGAGACAAAAAGTGCAGTTAAGGAAAATAGTTAACATACTGGATAAATGAGGTGAATACATAAATTATATCTATAGGTTATGCTTAAGTCTGTACAGCCATTAAATAAATGAGACACCTTTATCTACATGCAATAATTAGGGGAAAACTCCAGGATACACTTAAAGAGAAAAAAAGCACGATCCAGAACATGGTGTTCATATGCTGCAATTAGTATAAAAATGGAACACATGCATGTACATACAGATGAATTCATAGACTGTGAACAGATTGTAGAATATCTTTCTCAACTCATTAAATGGCAATGCCTGTCTTCCAATTGTTCAAAAGAAGAACAAAATACCAAGCAAAATAAACCAAAAATGAAAGCCAAACAAAAAATTTAAATATATTTTTGACTCTGTGTGTGTGAGTTTGTGTGCATGTGTACGTCTCTCTCTCTCTCTCTCTCTCTCTCTCTCCCCCCAACCCTTCCTCATCCAATGCATTAACAAATGTGGTTTTACCTTCAAAATACATGTATAATCCAACCACTTAGTACTTCCACTGCTCCCTGATCTAAGCCACCGTCATGTCTCTCTTTGATTACTAGAATAACTTCTCAACTGTTCTCCCTGCTCTTGATAAAATGTCATTCTGCTAAAGATATGTGTTGAGCTCTAGTACCATGGTTATTCTCAAGATTGAAATCTGGAATTGTATCAGGTTCAAAATAAGATTGTTTGATTATTTATAAGACATGGGCTACTCTCTAAGAGACACTTTCTGTCATGGATCTTGTGGTCAGTTCAGTTTATTCACACAGGAAGCACCAAGAATAATTCCAGCGAGATGCCAGAATCAGAATGTAATGAGTAACAATTGAGTAGTTAGACATTGAATAAACAAGAGGAAAGAATCAGCCATAAGATTACTTCAGTGCATTTTGCCATCTCAGGGAATCCTTTGCCAATTCAGTTAGTCATTTGTTTCTTCATATTTGCTAAGTCTGGAATCCCCCTCCTGGCCCCTCCCCAAAATCAGATTCACAGTTTAACAAATTCTGAGGTAAACATTTAAAGAACACTATTATGTAAAACTAAGTATTATTCATAAAGTTGATAAAAATAAAAGCTGATGGCGCTTAAGCACTTAAAGTAATACTTTTGGCAATATCATTTTCTTTTAATTTTCTCTGGAAGATGTAGCTTGATAATTCAAATTCACGCACTTCTAGTTTGAACTGCCATGTGCGAGTGCAATGAACAAGATGAGGCCTGAAGGTTCTTTTCTGTTTGCATATCAAAGAATGTCCATGGAGTCCTGATCATTTGCGGGATGATGAATCTTTCTGACATATCCTCCCATCAGTCTATTGAAACTGCTCTTGCTAAGACACCATTGACCTTCTCACTGACAAATTCATTAGACATTCTTCTATCTTTTTCACCTTATTTGAACTTTATTCTACATGTGAAAATTTTCTTTCTCTATCCTTCTTAAAGTAACTTATATCAATCAGAAAGTGTTGGGTTATGCTGCAGTAATAAACAACCTCCAAGTCTCTGTAGCTTAGTACAGTGTTGTTTGGTCCTCACTTATGTAAGCTGGTTCTTCTCTACATCATCACACTTCAGGACCCAGGCTGATGGAGCAATCTCTCTGTGTTGTGTTACCAATCATTATGGCAGAGGAAAAAGAGAATTTGGTGACATACATCCTGCTTTTAAAGCTACTGCCCAGAACTGACCCATCTCACTTGTTTTTACGTTTGTTAACCAAAGCAAATCAGATGGTCAAGCCAAATTTCTTTTTTTTTTAATTTTTATTGGAGTATAATTGATTTACAATGTTCTGTTAGTTTCGGCTGTACAAATGAATCAGTTATACATATACGTATATCCACTCTTTTTTAGATTCTTTTCCCATAAAGTCATTCCAGAGTATTGAGAAGAGTTCCTTGTGCTATAGAGTAGGTCCTTATTAGTTATCTATTTTACATATAGTAGCGTGTATATGTCAATCCCAATCTTCCAATTTATCCCTCCCCCGCCCTTGGTAACTGTAAGTTTGTTTTCTACATCTGTGACTCTATTTCTGTTTTGTAAATAAGTTCATTTGTACCATTTTTTTAGATTCCACATAAGAGCGACAGAAGAATGGATAAAGATGAATTTCAATGGGGCAGGGGAGTATGATATTTTCCCTAGGATTCTTCTAGCTCTCCTCAAGCATCTCTGAACCTTCCTTCTCTGCTTTCTTGTTTTCTGTTCATTCTTTAAGTCCAGGGGGTTTCAAGCCTCCATTATGCATAGGATTCCTCCGGGGAGCTTGTTGAACATGTAGATTCCATGAACTGTTTCAGTTTCTGTATTCTGCATTTTATTTGAACTGTCACAAAGACAATTACCTGAAATAGAACGATGTATGTCATACTTGAGAGTGGTTTATTAAGGGCACAGTAGTAAGACTATCTGCCCTGTGGGCAGAAAGTAAGGGGATATGCTGTCTGTAGACAATGTTTAAACAATGATAAAACTCATTTTATTTTCATGTATTGTCAATTCTAAACAATGTCAGTAATATTTTTCCTCTAAAAAGCTTTAATTTCGTGTAAACTCCAAATAATTGTGCTTACTGTCTAGTTTTAATAAAATCTTCAAATCAGCATATATGTATTACCTATATTTTACTTCTTCAAATTTATATATTAAGAATTTCAATCCTTTTTTCCATCTCTGCCACATTAATTTGAGTCATTATCATCTCTCATGTAGGTCATTACAGTTACCTTTTAAGTGTTTTCCCTTTATCCATATTTGCTTCCCTACAGTCTATTCTCAACCCAGCAAACAAGCCGAATTCTTTCATGTTAAGTCAGGTTAGGTCACTTCTCTGCCCAAAGCTCTGCAGTGGCTTCTCAGCTTACTCACCCTATGGGACTGGCAGGATGTTTATCTGACCTATTCTACTCTATCTTTCTGACCTCTTCTAATTTTATTCTTTCCCTCATTCACACAAGTTGAGTCACACTGAAATTCCTAATGTCTTTAAAACACTCCAGAAATGCTCCCGCCTGAGAAGCTCAGCACTGCCAGTCCCTTTGCTCTTCCCACAAACTCACATGGTTTGTTCCCTTAGGTTTGTCAGGTCTTGGCTGAGTTCTAACTAAACTACTTCCCTAATTTATTTTTTTTCCATGCTCTTTATCACTGTAAAACACTGTATATATTTTTTATTTTTCTCTCCCCTACTAAAATTTGAGTTTCATAAAGGTAGGAATTATTGTCTGTTTTGTTTATTTGCCTACTTGCCAGACATAGACTATTGTCTGGTACATAGTAAGTATTCACTAAACATACATTTAGTGATTATATGTATGAATGTAGTGAAGATATGACAGCATTATTTTATCTAGAATATAATGTGAGAATACCCTACAGATCATTTCTCAAAAGAGGTGCTTCATCTTTCAGAAATCTATACTTAGCTTAAAATTATAATTATTAAAGCCATGTGTTATTCTTATTTTAATAGACGAAGAGAGAGATAAACTATAAAGTGAAATAAAGTGATGTATAAATCAGCATTTTATATGTGTTAAAGCTAACACCGTGAATCAATGGGGAAAAGCGTTTCTGTTAGACAAGTGGCATTGTCTGTCAACACTACTACTAAAACTGAAGCCATTATTTATTGAGTGTTTACAATGGTCCCATCACTGTGCCTCATTCAGCCATCTCAACAACCATGTGAACTAGGTATTATAATCATCAGCCCCATTTTACAGTTAAGTAAGTAGAGATACAAAGAAGTTAATCTCAAAATCACAGACATAATGAGCGGAATAAACAGGATTTGAATTAAGACGTGTCAGAATTCAAAGCCTGTACTTTTAACTTCTAACCTCTCCTGTCATTTGGGGAATAAAATTATGTTGGAATACCTTCCTCATTTCTTATGCACCCACCCAAAAAGTCAATGTCTAAAACAATCAAAGTAGTGGAAGAATATTTAGGATAATGTCTTTTTAAAATATTTAGGATCTAAAAACTTTTCTAATTATGAAGTATTTGACAAAAACAATAAAGAGAAAGAGTAACTGGCTTGACCCAAAACAAAATTGTTAAAAAAATACTGCAAGGTATCTAACAGACCTTTATTTCCCTAAATATACAAAGAACTCTTATAAATTGATTAGTAAAAAGATGTAAAATGCCAATAGAAAAATAGGTTTGAATACAAAATTCACAAAAGAAGAAATAACATTGTCTAAAAATACTAATAAACTCATCTCTATTTGCAGTCAAGAAATACGAAAAAAGACAATAATCAATGCATTTATCTTCTAGACTGGCAAATACTATGATGATTTAAAGCATGAATCTTGTTGAGAACGTGGTAACTGTTAGTAAGAATATACATTAGAGACATTTTTTAAGCTAATAGGCTGATAATAATTACCAAGTTCGTTTTTTTTGTTTGTTTGTTTTGTTATGTTTTTTTTTAAATAAATTTATTTATTTATTTTTGGCTGTGTTGGGTCTTCGTTGCTGTGCTCGGGCTTTTCTCTAGTTGCGGAGAGCGGGGGCTACTCTTTGTTGCGTGCACGGGCTTCTCATTGCGGTGGCTTCTCTTGTTGCAGAGCACGGGCTCTAGGCGAGCAGGCTTCAGTAGTTGTGGCACGTGGGCTCAGTAGTTGTGGCTCATGGGCTCTAGAGCACAGGCTCAGTAGTTGTGGCATATAGGCTTAGTTGCTCTGTGGCATGTGGGATCTTTTTTTTTTTTTTCCATGTGTACTTCTTTATTAGAGAAGAAATTAACCATTCATACTAGAGACTACAGAAGGAACCCGTGTACCCTGCATTGGCAAGTGGATTCTCAACCACTACGCCACCAGGGAAGCCCAATTACCAAGTTTTTAAATGTGCATTTCCTGTGATTCAGCAAATTTCATTTCTAGAGTTTAATCTCAACAAGATTATAATTCAGTGCAAAAAATGTGTACAACTTTGTCCTTTGGAATACTGTTTATAATTACAAAATGGTGACAAACTAAATTTTCATGAATGGGGACCCTGTTAGTTAAATAATGGAATATCAGTGAAATAGATTAGTCAGCTATTGAAAAGGAGTTATACATTTTTATTCATTGACATGGAAAGTGTCATTTTGTTAGAGAGATAATAAAAGTAAGATAAGTAACTGTTCATCTAATGCTAATAGTGGTGATCACTGAGATTAGAAATTTTCAGTGACAACTTTATGCTTTATAATTTTTTTTATTGACTGATCTTTTTATGGATAAGCACTGAATGCATGATTTAAATAACATCTTGTGAAAAAAATCTGAAAGATGAAGCGCCTCTTTTACGAAATGACCTGTAGGTTATTCTCACATTATATTCTAGATAAAATAATGCTGTCATATCTTCACTACATTCATACATATAATCACTAAATGTATGTTTAGTGAATGCTTACTATGTGCCAGACAACAATCAAGGTCTGGGAAGCAGGCAAGTAAACAAAACACACAACAATTCCTACCTTTATGAAAGTCAAATTTTAGTAGGGAAGGCAAAAATAAAGATATGAGATCTTTATCATTTTCCTGATAGCAAAAGAAAGATCCTTTTTTTTGTTAAGTAAATCAAGTTAATTGGAGTTAAAAGCATGCATCTTACTTTTCCTGTGACCCTCTTTATAATGTGCTCACTGTGTTTATTTAAAAAGTTATTAAAAAAAAAAGTTATTAAATCTAGCAATCCAGAATACACAATTTAAACTTGTATTATTTTTACCTTTCTAAAAATTTGTATATATTCAAAAATGTGAACTAGAACTACGACTTAACTTCTACATGGCTTATTATGAGAAAAATTAATCCCATCCAATTTAACAAGATAGTGGATGTTTATAATGAATAATTCTAAATCAATTGAAAAGTCATTCTGTTATACATGGATCACATAGCAGGTATTATAGTGACAGAGTGCTTTCCCATATCAAATAACCAGCAGAATTAAAGTCTTGCCCCATGAGAAAGGAACCAAATTTAGTGTGAAATTGAACACAACAGTCATGAACACTAGTTGAGTTCAGTATTGTGATTCTATTGTTCACCATGACAGAAGGCAACAGAAAGAACCTTTTTCCTTTCCAAAATCGTTGAACTCCCAGCAACAATCACAGTAAATAAGTTTTAAACATATGTAAATGGGGAATACCCTTGGTACCAGGAAATCACAAAAATGTCCACTTAATTAACAATCTTTAGAAGGATGTGTTTCAGCAGTATTTTAACCCTTGATAAACATAGTTATCTATACTGTCTGAGGTAGATTAAAATGAGTCCAGTTACTCAAACTCTCTTTATTACACTTTTTTTTCCTCTAACAAAAGATAATTTTCTATAAAATTTTCACATAATTCGCCCCCATTTCTATCATTAGTCATTCAAACTTGAAAAATGAACATTTTACTTTAGCGTCCATTTCTGCTTGATTACTAGAGAAATTAAACAAGGAAAGAAAAGAAAGGAAGGTGGGAGGAGAAAGGAAGAAAGGAAAGAAGGAAAGAAGGGAGGGAGGGAGGGAAGGAAGGAGCATGCTCAAGTAATTCATGTCACTTAATTTAAGAAAAAGAAGAATTGGTCAGAGTCATTTTATATATATAATCGGCAAGCGAACTCTCAACCACTGCGCCACCAGGGAAGCCCAAGTCATTATATTTAAATAGCACATCATTAAAGGTTTAGAAACCCACCTCTGTATAATGAAAAGATGTTAACAATTTTGAAGTACCTAGAAACAGTACTATTTATATTAAATCAATGCAACTTAAGTTTGTATTGAAACATAATTTCTAAAATGAAAGACGTGCTTTAAATGAAAAGAAGTATTTCTACTGTCCTTTTAAAATTAGTTATTCATTTTTCAATTTTTTAAACAAGAATTGTGTTTCTGACTGATTTCTGACACAGACAAATGCCTGGAATTCCTTCTATGCCTTGATGTACTTCAATTCTTCTGGTCCTTAAGATGATTAACTATGCTTTTCAGTGAATGTTAATACACAGTAACTAAATATGATTATTTTTTAAATTTCTAATAATGTTACTAGCAGCTACAGAGATTATTAAAGGTAGACATCAAAACATTCAATAATGTTCACAAAACATTTTATTGAATTATTCAGCACATTCCTTTTTAAATTCTTTAAAATCTATAGGAAATATGTTGGAACACTAGTTCCCAAAATGTTCCTATGGAAAGCAGAGGAAAAGACTTCAAGAAGGAGTCACCTAAGAATTCATTCTTAAATACATTTTGAGATTGTGAGTAGAAAAATAAAAGATTGCTTCTTTCCATTTACAAACTTATATATTAGTAAGGAGGGAGGAAAGCCTGATTCTATGGAAATGAGATTTCTACCTCTGTTTTGTACTGGTGTATAGGAAAATGTCACTGCATTTCCTAATGATCTCCCTCTAGTGGAGACCCTGCAGTCTGCATATAAAGCTGTGTAAGGAGCAGTTATTTCCATCAGCAGCCTCAGCAGTCTATCTTTTCTAAGGCATTCTTATAATAGTGTGATATGCCCTGTACAAACTCATCAAGCTTTCATGGAAAATCAGCTTAATCTGTTTTGGGCACTATATCAGAAATGTAAAATATGCACTCTGGTAACAATCAGCTGATGTTAATATAATTGTACATTCATGATGCAAAATTTTAAAAATGACACAAGTTTCTAAACATAATTTAGAAATTAATATTCACTTCTGTTTTCCCATATGTTATAAAAAGACTATTAAAATTGTTAAAACTCTGAAAAGAGCTATTATCTTTCAAACCCCGACTTGCTTTCAAGTCTACTTTAACACATTTCAAGTTTATCCACTATGTTGATAGAATAAACCATAATCATTGATCCGCTTTTTAACTTATATTGTTTTGAGAATTGCAATAGAACTCCAGTTGGATTGAGAAGAGACAAGAGCCCTATTTAAGAATCTCAACAGACACATCACTTCACAGAGTATTTTAAAAATTCAGCAAATAGTGCCATTAAATTTCACTATTAGGATCCAGAGGGCAAATTAACTTTCTCTGAGGCAATTTGAGGCTTTCTAGAGGAGTTTAATTTTCTTAGTGGCATGCACTGAAAGAAAATACCAAGGGGAATTTGAGTTGAGTAAAAATTTCATCCTGCAGAAATGCCTTGTGTTCACCACCCAGTCTGGTTGCACACATGAGTATTACTACCTGGATAGAATTGCACATAATAACTTACACAAGAGCAAATTCATTTGTTCATTATCTAATTGTGAGTTGCTGAAGGGCTCCAAAGATGTTCTGTTGATCTTTGAACTTCCAATGTCTAGCAAGTTAGCTGGCAGATAATGTGCTCATACCAGATGTTTTTATAATGAATACATTAGCTAATGAATATAGAAGTTATGTAAGTTTTTTTTCATCATGTTAGTTAAAATTATAGACATGCACTTGGTTATAGAGATAATATACTACATTCACTATTAATTCATCAATTTGCTGAAACTTAAAATAATGAAATTATTTCCCAAGACTAAACTACATAAGATATTAATTTTTATCTTTATGTACGCTTTCTTGGCATCTGGCTAAACATGGTTTCTCTTGACTTATTGTGTATGATAAAAACTATCATATTTTCCTACTTCCTAGTTACAAAAGCAGAATTCTTATCATTCTTTGAATTCAGAAAAAGGTGCTATTCAATGTTTTAGTACACAAAGACTCTTGTTTCTCTCAGAGCCCTCAAAAGTTCATCACTGTCTTATTTCAGTCTCAATAACCAGGGAAAACTCTTCGTTATCCTCTCACTTTGATCCAATTTGTGAAATCTCATCTGAAAATAACTTTTGTTTCCATGCTGCCAAACCTTGCCCTTCAGACCTTTAAACTGAATCTTGGATTAGATCTCCTTCATGAAGCCACATGAGGCTAAAACATAACTATTCCCAAACAACATAAATTAAATCTGCGTGACTCAACATGCTCTAATCATGTATAATAATACTTCTAAATTCTTGTGGGTTAAGATACCTTGCAAAGATCATAAAGAGGTAAATACCTTAAACAGAACTGTTTCGAATCACTGAAATTAGAGAAACCAAGAAATAGAATTTAGTTCTAAACATTTGAATTATGTTATATCAATGATTTAAGTACTCACTTTGTTTAAATAAACAACTAATAAGATGTTAAATTTGGAAGGTTTTACTAAATTACTAGTGTTGATGCTTTTGTGAATACTATCGTGGATGAAAAACAATTAATCGATAGTCAATCTAAGAAGAAATGGAAATTCTACTCAAGCCAAACTGAGGGTTATAACCAGGAGACAGTCTCTCAGAGAGCGCTAAGGACTGTTCTGAAGAGATAAGGGGGGAGGTCAGTATATAAATGATTTTGGTGAAGGGAGTACGTGCAATCAAGCATGCATCCCAATAGAAGGTTGCTGCTAGTCACAAGGAACAGATATCTTAGTTAATGGTTTTATTGCTTTTCTAAGTATGGCAAGACACAAGAATCCAGGTTCATAAAACACTTCTGAAAATATCTATTTGCAGGCCCTTTCTGCCAGTCTTCCCAGAGCACAAAGTGCCTTATACTAGTCTTCACACAGAATTCCTTTCAGGGTATGTTGTAGGTCAGCCACTGCAGTGGCTGATGACTTGATTCTTGTAGAACCGGATTGTGGCAACATTTTACTTTTACAATCCCTTCCCTTTTGGTCTTAATTTTGACTACGGTTTGGTAGGCACCTCATGACCATTTCGTCCTATGGTGCTTGGAATGCTCATTCCAAGGCCAGGCGAGGATTTCGTTGATAGGCTACTCTATGTGCTATTACTAGAGTAGGCCCTGTTAACAGTAACCAAAAGCCTCTGGACCATCTGTTTTACTAATCTGTTCTGGTCCAGGAAATGGTTCCCTCTTATTGCTTCTTCCCATGCCTATAGTTACTCTATTACAATCATTGATCTTATGGTACTTATATTTTGGCCAACTATTTCAGGTCACCTAATCATCACTAATTTTATTGGAGGCTCAGTCACACATTTGGTAATGCAAGAAACAATCATCTTGTAAAACAGGCAGAATACAAGTAATACAGCTAGGAACGTTAATAAGGTCATAAGTAAGTATTTGAACTAAGAACTTCCATTAAGTGAGGCCCAGTTCCTCTGACCAGTCGGTTCTGCCCCAATCGCTATCTTTAAGGGAAATGATATATTGGCGCTGTACATAAAGTTCGCCAAAGATGTCTGCACACACAAGGTGAGTGGTGGGTCATCATGACCCCTTACAGGATTGAAAAAGGAGTGTTATCTTCTAGGGAGTTACATGGCTGGCGCCAGAAAAAGAAAAATTGATCTTTATGGTTGAGCAGGTATTTGTGCCATTGGGGAGGTCTGATTAATGCATAATACAGATGCACAATGCACATTAGTGGGGAGGGAGGAGGCCCAAGTGGTCAGAGAAAATTTTTATGTTTAAATTTTTCTTGCCTTAAAATGTGAATTTTTATTTCATCACTATACTATAGAAAAACTTTTGAAGGGCACATTTCTAAAGCCATGTTTCCTGTGTCCATACAAAAATGTATAGCTTCAAATAATATTTCTAAGTAGAGATTTAAAATATTGGCAACTGACATTATTTGCCATAAATAAATATTTGTTATAAAGGGTATAATTTTAGATTAAATTTAAATTAATTTACAATTTTTACAGTTTTCAATATTGACTGTTTCTCTTATGAGAAAATAATAAATATGTCTATTTCCTCTCTTATCTCAGTAGGATTGCAGATTTTTCAGTTCTTTCTAATCAGAACCTCAATCGCTGACTTTTCTGTTGTATACTGGACACTGTCCTGGGAACTTCACACGTATTTTCTTATGCAGAGTCTGGTTTAATGGTTAAGAGTATGGATTCTGGAATCCAGATTCCTGGGCTCAAACCTCAGTTCCACAATTTTAATAATTGTGTGACTTTGGGCAAATTACTTAATATGGTGAAACTATAATAATAGAAGCTACTTCATAAATTTGTTGTAAGACTATATAAAAAGCAGTCAGAAAAATTTCTGGCACATAGCACTCACTAAATATTAGCTAATGCTAGCATTCACAATAACCTGGTAAGTTTTATTATCCTTACTTTACAGATGAGGAAACTGAAACCAAGAAAGATTAAATGACTTGCCCATTGTCACAGAATCCAAATATAGCAACTGTCTATTCCTTTAGACGATAAACTAGACCACCTCATAATAACTCAGAAGTGTTAATGTTATCAGGTTTGGCTTCTGGAGTCAGCCAATGCAATCAATTGAATAGTGTTTTAAAGCTTAGGCTTTCAAGGTGAAAAACACTGGAATTTTCTAGCCTAATGTGGTGAGCAAAAAAATACGGCAGCAAAACGCTCTTCTGTAAGAATAAAACAAATTCCCAGAGTTCGTCTCGGGACCAAAATGGAAATTTCCTCGGCGAAAGTCTTCAATTAGTGAATTAGCTCCAAATATATGTCACTCTAGATAGAGAGAACTTTCCTTCGCTATAGAATCAAGTATTATACTATCTGTGAATTAAAAGGTGTTTCAGGTGCCCAGCTGAACTGTCTTCTTTTCCTTTAGAGTGGTTTGCTTTGCCACTGATTGGCCCATGTGGAATAAATTAGACCATTGAGACTAAGTTGGATTGGGCTATGTTCCTACCATTTCTCAATGAAGAAAAAAAAAAAGAAATTCAGTTAAGAATGAAACTGGATACTTACCTGGCGGGGGAGATACCATGATCAGAAAGAATGAAATTTGCTCTTTTGAGCATGATGCTAAAAATATTGTAGTTAAGTGTTTATTTTTATTTGACCTCAGATTGTCATCCTTTCAGACATAAAATACTATTTAGCTAGTTTATTTGCAATTCCTAAGGAGAAAAAAAATGATAAGCTGTAGATAGATAAATACAGAATCTATCGCCAATCAATTGATAAATAGATATATAGTATGACAATAAATTACTTGCAGAATCTTCACAAACTACCACATTTGAAAACACATTAACTTTGTGACATTTCCATTTTCTAACAGCCAAATATCTTAAATCCTTTTATTTTTTATTTTTTTCTCTATGTCCATTTCCAACTCTTTTCCAGTCACTATTCTTAAGTAAACACTTTTTTTAAAAAAAACCACTCCAAGTAAGCTAGAGGCATTTCCCTATTTGTATATAAAGTATTCCTGAAAGCCTCATTAGGCATCAATTGTATGACTGTAGAACAATACACTACAGAGATAAGGGAGATTTCATTCCCTGAGAGCCAAAATAAGTTCAACATGCCTTTCTCCAGACCATACAACTCTATGCAGTAGGCAAAGAAGGATGGAGGTGAGAAGGTGTTGAGGAGGGATCTGAGTGTAGCATTGGTTAGGCCAGGTAAGAAGACAACTAACAAAGTTATCTACCCCGTATGTACTGGGATTTGCAATTTAAAAATCACACAGTGGGGCTCAGGACCCTTTTCTTTTCTTTACTATGAACATTTCTAATGCAGTTTTGTCTAACTCACGTCATTAATCCAAAACTCTGCTAGACATTTATTCTCTTCATTTTAAGAAAATTCATCTTCATTAATTTGGTGATTATAATAGAGTGAACTGATACTACATCCAATATTACAAAATTCATTAGGTGCTGGGCTTGTAAAAATACATCCTCACTTGCTTCTTTACTCTTAGGTAAGGTTTCTGCTTTGCACTCATGCATACATGTGATTTTTATAACTTTAACGTGTATTATAAATGCATGAGTAGAAAAAGATCTCTTATTAACACTATATAACTTTTCTGGATGGCAAAATTCCAACATATTGATGGATTGACTTGTGTAAATTTAACCTTCAGGTAGGAACTCTGTTTGAATAGTTGGAGCAGTTAGCACTTCTAGCTGTGGCATTTCTTTTTAGCATTCCAGATACATTCTTGAATGAAATAAATTGTTCTCCAAAAGGTAGAATAATGCTTTAAACACAATTACTTGAAGCCTTTGAATTTTTTCCCAGCTCTACTGAGATATAAGTGACACATAACATTGTATAAGTTAAGGTATACAGCTTGTTGATTTGAAACATCTATGTATTGCACAATGATTACCTTCGAATTTTAAAAGGACATGAAGTTAACTTTCTACTTCATGTTTTATTTGAATACATATAATATTGAATAACAATAGAAAAATAAAATTGGCATTTCACTATAACTTCTCATTTAAGTAAGTGATATTAATAGACCCTAAAAATAGTCTTAAGTTGAGTAAATGATCAACATAGGTAATTGCTAATATAATATTAATGTCGTTATTAAGTCTTATATAATTTAATCCTTTACCTTATTTTAAGTAGCACAAATTTTCTGCATGTTACATCAAATTTCTCCATTCTTTCCCAAGTGCATGAAGAAGCTATCCTTTCCACATTGTCACAAAAGCTAGATTCCTATGAAATGAGCCAAAGAATTAGATCCTTCATCAAGGCATGACACGAAACTTTAGCCAGGCAGTTTGCACAAACAGCTAAAGGTCTCCTTTGTGTTTGTTAGCACCACTGTGTCAGCTTTCTTGTGTTGGCAGCTTTGGGCTTTTCGGAGGAAAGCCCCAAAGAAAGTTGTTACCAGCATATATTCTACAGTTCACAGACTCTCAAAAAGGACACGTTAAAACAGTAAGAATCCCCAGGGCAAATGGGGAGATTAAGTAGCCTACTCCTTCACAGAAGCCCCCATCAAACAAAGCTGGGTATTGTGTATTCAGCACACTATCTCTTTCCAGCCCTGAACTTTACTATTGTGCTCAAAGATTCAAGTTTACAAAGTGTTTGGGGGGCTTTGCATAACGGTTCACTGGCACCACCACTGACAGCCATCTGAGTGTGGGAATTGTTTTAAAGGACACTATGCCCACCAAATGATTGACCTAATATATTAATACAAAGGCAGCATCTTAGCATGGAGGGGGAGGACTGAGAAGTTTCCACCAATATCTGTAACAGCCTCATTTTTCACAAGAATACAAATTAAAGAAAGCAAAACAACAACCACAAAAACCTCACAAAACCTCATCAAGAAAAATGTGTATTATAACAGATTACAGAGTAAAGTGTGCTTATTTAATTATAAAAGGTGGATGGGGTTTCTGGTGAAAGACTTCTGGGACTCTATAAGTTGATTCTCTGTTATCGAGATTTTCACTTGTCCTGTTTTTGAAACATATTCACATAAGATAAAGTGTATCTCTTCAACAATTAGATACATGCACTAAACCATGGCCCCTGATTTGATTTGCCATGTCAGAAAGCCTTGTCCTTGGGAAGTGGTGTATTAAAATACATCCCAAGGTAAACTGCCGGTTCGTGGTCAATATTCTAGAAAAGGTTAAGAAAAAGTTGAATGTTTAAATAAACATAAATCCTTAATTGCCCTAACCAACTGGGAAGAACTTGTGCTTATTTGGGTCAGAGAATGTTTCACCTAAAGCTTTTTAATACACCACCTTGAAAGTACGAAGGCTGTATGAATTAGCATAGCCATGACCTTTTCTCATGTTTACATACTACTTACTCATTTCATTGAAGGATCAAACATATTTTAACTGGCATTAATAGCAATAATACTTTATTGCAAATGTTTTTCATACCTCTTTTCCATTTTTATACATTTTTATGCTTAGTCTTTAAACTTTAGTTTAAAACTAATTTGAGGCAGGGTTTTTAATTTTGAGAAATCATATTAGAAATTGCGAAATATTCTAATTTTTTAAATTGACAGAATAGAATGTAATTCTATCTTTGGGGATTTTATAGAGTGTATGTTAGTATACTTAAACTTCAAATACCTGATTCAGACAAATTATGAACATGCAGCAAAATGCTTTATCATGCAAATGACTAGAAACTACGATTTCCTGGAAAACTTGAGATAGCTCTCAATTTCTCACTACTATAGCATATAATGGAAAAGTAACTTAAATGAAAGTTAATATTAAGAAATGAAAAGCTTCTTAAAAATTATTTTTCTTAAATAATGGTTATTTACATGATGGTTTTAATAATATGTGTGAAATGGATCAACATGTAGTAATTTATTTTCCATTTTAAACATACACTTAACGTCAACTCTGTAACACTTTAATGAGCCTATCACTGACATTATCATCTTGCTTGTGTTCATGTTCTAATTTTTCTATAATATATGTAAACTTTTGAAATAGGGAAATACATCATTTAAAAATCATCATGATCTGAGGCTTTGATCCTGAGTAATTTTTGCCATAACGTATTTATCTTGACAGTGAAACATTTCCCGTGGTCATTTTGAATTAAAGAAATAGACTCTGATTTACAATTTTGACCATCTTTTAAGTAGGATGAGAACTCTCATGACTTTAAAAATGGACTATCACCTTTACTGTATGAATATCTGTAAAATTACACTGAGATTAATTTGGGGACTGTGGGCTTTATTTTTATCTGCCATTAGTCACTTCATCTAAATTTAGGTTTAATTTTATTGGTGATGTTTAATCTTATACCAGATCACAAAACAATCCAGTGGATATTGAACACATTTAATTAGAAATATGCAGCTCCCAAGGGGAATTATTGATGAGCATTGTTCTCCATTTGCCCTATTGTGGACACAGAAAAAACAGTGCTTGCTTAATCACTTTCTAAATTGGCAGTAAAATGGTTTCTCAGCCCACCTCTTTTGACTTGTTCAATGTATTCATTAAAAACGATGAAATAGCCTTATGAAATAGGTTAGAGTTTACAAGTACCATTCCCTTAGAAAATAGTCTTGTTGAAATGAGTGCTTCTTACATAAAATTCAATATTTTTATGTGTTTTGTGGTATGTTCAAATATTATTTTTATATTTTTAAGTTCTAGAATTTATATTTGGGTATTATCATGAGGAACACATTTATTTA
The DNA here is from genome assembly GCF_003031525.2 of Neophocaena asiaeorientalis asiaeorientalis. Lineage (NCBI taxonomy): Eukaryota > Metazoa > Chordata > Mammalia > Artiodactyla > Phocoenidae > Neophocaena > Neophocaena asiaeorientalis. Next base: position 35,360 of record NW_020172694.1, read on the forward strand.
TTTATTTATTTTTAAATTTTATTGAAGTATAGTTGATTTACAATGTTGTGTTAATGTCTGCTGCACAGCAAAGTGATTCAGTTATACATATATATATTCTTTTTCATATGCTTTTCCATTATAGTTTATCACAGGATATTAAATATAGTTCCCTATGCTATACAATAGGACCTTGTTGTTTATCCATCCTACATATAACAGTTTGCATCTGCTAATCCCAAACTCTCAATCTTTCCCTCCCTCTCCCTGCTCCCACTTGGCAACCACAAGTCTGTTCTCTATGTTTGTGAGTCTGTTTCTGTTTTGTAGATATGTTCATTTGTGTCATATTTTATATTCCACATATAAGTGGTATCATATGGTATTTGTCTTTCTCTTTCTGACTTACTTTGCTTAGTATGATAATCTCTAGGTCCATCCATGTTGCTGCAAATGGCATTATTTCATTCTTTTTTATGGCTGAGTAATATTCCATTATATATATGTATATACATATATATATGTCACATCTTTGTTATCCATTCATCTGTCAATGGGCATTTAGGTTGTTTCCATGTCTTGGCTATTGTGAATAGTGCTGTTATGAATAGTGTGTATTTTTTCAAATTATAGTTTTGTCTGGGCATATGCCCAGGAGTAGGATTGCTGGATCATATGACAACTCTATGTTTAGTTTTTCTGGAACCTCCACACTGTTTTCCACAGTGGCTCCACCAATTTACATTCCCACGCACAGTGTAAGAGGGTTCCTTTTTCTCCCCACCCTCTCCAGCATTTATTATTTGTAGACTATTTAATGATGGCCATTCTGACTGGTGTGAGGTGATACCTCACTGTAGTTTTGATTTGCATTTTTCTAATAATTAGCGATGATGAGCATCTTTTCATGTGCCTATTGACCATCTGTATGTCATGAGTAACACATATATGTTAAATACCTTTTAAAGAAAATGTACTTTTTTAAAAAGTATGGATAAGATCCACATACTTGAAATAAATACTTTTATTATATGCTTAAGTACTGTGATATCTGACAAGAGTAATAATAATAAACAAAAGAGTTTATTATTGATTATCTCCAGGTCAAGTGTTATTTTCTCATTTTCTCTATTAAATATTAGTTTAATGTGTACAACGTCTGCAATTACATAATAATATGAGTTCATAGGATTTGGGGGGTATATATGTATGTTTAAACCCATGAATTCTAATAAAATGTGGAAATTCAGTATAATAGGGTCAGGTAAGAAGTAAGATCATAAGGCAAAGAGGAAAGAGTGTGAACTAGACCAAAACACCTAGATTTTAGGTCTATTTAGGTTATGTGTTAAATAGTTGACCTTGAATCTAACTTTCATGATTCTTAATTTCCCTTCTGTAAGATAATGATTCAGTGCTGTCTACTGTCTCAGGCACAGGATCAAATGCTCTTAGGATCAAATGTGGTAATGCATGGGAAATGCTTGGTAAACTATTTAATAATAGTTTTACAAGTGTACACTATTATTTTTCTTTGAGATGACATTTTACCATGGTGTTTTCACACCTATTTTGGAGTGTTAGTTGTTTCTTAATATATTGTTTAATCACTGACTACAGAAACTATTATGCTATAAACTATTGGAACTCTAGGGGCAGTAGTGCATGTTGAGGCATCCCATCACCCTCTGTTGGTTCGAATGTGTACAATTCAAATGCAAGTCTGGAGCTTTTGTTCTTAATCATCTAACATAAGGTTTTGAAACTCAACTGCTGAAGTCCCCAGAATATAGAGATTGACCAAAAATGTCCATTGTATATTTTAACTCTATTTAAAGGACACTGGACGTTGGAGCCACTAGAGAACATCACCTACACATATTAAAAAACTCCTACTTTATGTCCAAGAATAGTTCTTTTTATGGTTCAGTAGCCCTTCAATTTTTTAATCCCATTAACATCCAATTAACATTTTAAATTGAGAAATTAATTAACATGATAACTAGTTCTATGCATTGAGAATTCATATGTTTGGATCAAATATGTTGGTGTATTACAAGTATATAATGCAAGCAGATTATGACCTAAAGTCAGAAAGTTTGTTTTTACTTCATTTTAGTCCCTTCTTTGTGACTGTTTTAACCTATGCATTATATGATAATCCTCCACCTTTTATTTCAATTTTTTTCCATCTTCATATATTTCTTGGAATCCTGGCTTAGGAAAAAGATTACAAATCATCTATTCCAGCACTCTATATAATACTTGAATTTCCCTCTACAATATTGTCTAGTAAAAGTCCTCCAACCTCTGCTTGAATGTCTACTGGAACAAAGGAGTCGCTATCTCTTAATTGCAGCCTGTTCTAGTTAGAAGAACCATACTTACTTTATTGCTCTTTCATATATATAATAAATTCATTTGTCCTAGAAATGAGGGCCGTTGGCTCTCACTTCACTATCTAGGGCAACATATAGTACCTGCAAGTCACTCCACTAGGTGCCATATGTATAGTTCTTCTTCCACGCTTATAATAAGCCCCCTGACTAAATTTATGAAAAGATATGGAACTGAGTATCACACTGTACTCCAGATGTTCCAGGAATGTAATCACTCTCTTTTATGTGGAATTTACCAATTTATACTAGTATTTTCTCTATAAATTTGACTTTCTCCATTCTGATTTAATTAGTAAGGCAACTAATGCACTACTGAGTGTGACCTTCATATGGAAAGATTTAGTTTCTTATTATTTCAAAGTCTCTTTTTTTTCTGTCATGAGAAAAAGTAGTGTGTATATAATGGTAACTTGTTAAATTATATATAAAATAATGGTAATAAATAAAATAACAAATTATAAAAATAAGTTGTACAAATTTACATATAAATTATATATCTGTATATATATGATTCCACATTTACTTATTTTTTTTTACTTATTTAAACACTTTATACAGTCTGTGCGCAATTCTAAGTACTTTATATGTATAAAATCATTTATTCCTCTTAATAACCCAATCAGGTAGGTGTTATTATTATCCAATTTTTATAGATGGGAAACTAAGGCACAAAGAAGTAATATTAATTACCCAAGTCCACATAGCTAGAGAATGGCAGTACTGGCCACTGGCCAAAACTCTCAACCTTTATATTATGCCGCCTCTCCTTAAATATAAATCCCCAAACATTTCCAATAACATTAATTGTCCAAATCTCCCTTTCCATTTCTGTAATTATGAATTTATGTTATTATACCATAGGCTATTCAGTGAAACAAGAGCTTTTGTCTTGTTCCAAATACTGTAGGTAGTGGTGAAACATGATGGAGTTAAAGCCACTAATTCTTAAAGTATATTTTTACATATCTTTAGAATTCCTCCTGAATTCTTTTTGGACTCTGAAATTATCCTTCAGAGATTTACCTAAAATGTCCTTTAGATATAGAACTTATATTTCCTGGTACATCCCCTCCACTCCTAACCAATGCACCATTCATTTCTGTTCTTTAGTGATGCTACAGAACTTGTGTTAACTGTGACAGGATCCATGATTACCAGCCTGCTCTAAACACCATTATTAGCTGTGACACCAGAAAACTGCCTAGGCCATTCCTCTTTGAGGAATTTTATATACTTTAACATAAGTAGAAAAGCATATATTTTATTACTATTTTACATATAAACATTTTGCCTTGACCCTTCCCTTTAATATGGTAAAATTGATTTTTAAAAAATGAAGAAAGACCCATCTTTATATAGAAATGTTTATCTTCTTTCAAATTCATACTGATACATGAAGCTATATGCTGATGTCATACTCTGAATGTTATCACATAATAGTGAATCTTTGACACCTTTTCAGTTCACCTCTCCACCACAGTAAGTTTTTGCTGTGTAAATATTTAACATAGCATGATGGTGATTTTCAGTATGGAGATGTTACCAAATGTAAAGTTTACCGGGCACCTTATTTAAACATTTCCAAAAACGCATGACAAGGAATCATGTCAATCCAGAGTAACTTCTTTCCTTGGTTATCAGGGAACATTTTAAGTCTTATGGAGATTTCTGTAAATGGTTCTTCTATGTTAGCATCCTGTACTTTGTGCTTGAAGGATAAAATTCACAACTAAATTTGTTCTATCTTATGAAATGTATTTTAACTCTTAACACAATTACTAAATAAAATGGAAGATGAAGTATTTTAAACTATTGATTTTTTGTATTTTTCTATTAGAAAAAAATATATTTTTAGTTAACTAGTAAACTTTTGCAGTATTTATTAGGAAATGAGTAAACAGCAAAGTATGCTTTTTCCAATGTCAGCTTAAAATAAAACAGCGTATGTTTTGAACTTGATAAACCATACTTATTTTTCTAAACTGTTTTCATTCAAAAAGCACTTACATATATAGAACCACCTTCTCCAATTATGTGTAATTTTTCTTTATCAATATCAGTGCTGAGAATCAGGATACTTTGAAATAGTATAAAAATCGTTGATAACGGAAGCAACAGAGAGCTCACTTAACTCCAAGTTGCTTGATTTGGGAGGTGTTCAAGGCTTGAGCAGAAGAAAAAGAAAAGTGTAGGACTTTTTATTATTTCCAGACCTGATAAGGATCTCAAGAAATATAGTTCCATGGATTTTTTTCCCTATTCTGAAATATTTAAATGAACACAATCAACTAAAGAGTCATGGGAGTATAGTTGAAGACTAATTGGTAAGTAAGGGTATCTATGGATTACTATGTGGAATCATTTTCATACAACTCTTTTGCATCCATTTCAGGGAAGAGAAATATTAGCATTATCTTTATGTTATTGCTTCTATATATCTAAGATGTATCCCACTATAGAAGAGAAGAGCTGTATGGCAAAATGGCACTTGCATCAGACCTTGTTGAGTATAATCATGATCTAACCAGGGAGCAAATATACTGTCTTATTCACTGTCTTCCTGTCATATTTGGATATCTACTTTTGCAAAGCATTAAAAGCACAAATGTGCTCAGACGGGGTCAGACTACAGAAAGCAAGCTATGTTTTTGAATGCTCAGGACTACACTCTTTGTTCTTTTTATAGTACTCTCCAGAGAGTGGTAGCATGAACTGAGATCATATTTTTTTTAATCTATGTTCTGCCTGAATATTGATTATGTTCTTTCAGTAGTGTCTATAATCTCATCCTCTGTCAAAGTTTGCATGGTAGATGAAGGGCTCCCTGTGGCACTCTCCTAAGGAAGCTGTTTCCAGATAATTGGGAAATATAACTATAAGAGGTCCTAAGACTGGAGTTTTAAGATTTGATGTTATTATTCTTGATGGCTCACATATCCATTTAGAGCTCTCCCACAGATCTGAGTCTCAGCAACACTTCTCAGCAACACCAGCCTCTATAAACACTACAGTCTCATGCAGCTAAGGAATTTAAAACTTACTATGAAAAATAATATATATTGTTTCCTAATTTTATATATTAATTTCTGTAACATGCTTTTAATCAAATGACTGACACTATAAATATAAACATTCATAAGCTTAAATTTATCTTCAAACGAATTGGGCTCTATTTCCTCACAACAAATAAAACTAGTAATCAGATTACTTGTTTAGAATCTAAATGTTATCTTGCTGCCCAGTTAGCTCGATGCCATTATTTCAGTAACTACTGTAGCAACATTTCAGGCTTATTATTTTGTCAGTTTTTAATAGACTTGCAGTAATCTAATCAGTTGATCATTATTCAGTTATAATAAAAATTCCCATCTCTCCTTAGAATGCATCATGGGAATTCCCTGGCTGTCCAGTTGTTAGGATCCACACTGTCACTGCCAAGGGCCTGGGTTCAATCCCTGGTCAGGGAACTGCAATCCCACAAGCTATGTGGCGCAGCCTAAAAAAGAAAAAAGAAAAAAAAAGAAAAGAATGCAGTATATTTAGCAGTAATACAAAGATATTTATTAAGTTAACAAATATTAGTAATATACAAGGCAGATTTAGGCAAATCTTGCATTATATTTAACTTGAATGTATGTGTAAAATTTTGTTTCTATAATAACTGCATGTTTTCATTGGAGAAAAACATAGAAAGAAGCAAAGTTTAGCAATATAATTCAGTTAAAACGTAGATCATTATATTTATAACTTAATGTTCATTAATTCTTTATTTCTAATGAACTGATTTAAAATAGATAGCAGTACATAAAAATTTCATCCTGAGGCCTAAGGCAATAATTGGTAACAATGAGCTATGAAGAATGTTTCACAACCATATCCCAAAACTGTAAATAATTACAGGAGCCAGGCAGAAATATAAGTGAGTGAAACTGACAAATTCTAGAACAAAAAGAAGTAGACACTGTGGCAAAATTGATATAACATAAACCACCTAAACAGTGCAGCTGCAACTCAGTTTTAACCAGTGATTAAAAGGAAGAAGTGCAGGCCAGTGACTGCCATTTTATCTGATTTTTGTTTCACACATACACACCCAAAGTAATACACATTATTATTTCCAGTGTATTTATTTTTAAATGATGACAACAAATTACTATTATTTTTAAAATTGTGAGTGTCAAATGAATATATGTTGACTGAATTCTTCCCTCAGTCAACAAGCTGAACCTCTGCATGAAAGTTTCTGTGACATACCTAGGACAAGCATGACATGGTGTCAGAGCAAGAGCTTTTTTTTTTTTTTTTTTTTTACCGACCGCGAAAGCGTTTTTTTTTTTTTTTTTTTTTTACGGTACGCGGGCCTCTCACTGTTGTGGCCCCTCCCATTGCGGAGCACAGGCTCCGGCACGTGGGATCCTCCCGGACCGGGGCACGAACCCGTGTCCCCTGCATCGGCAGGCGGACTCTCAACCACTGTGCCACCAGGGAAGCCCCAGAGCAAGAGCTTTTTGACTAAGTATATTCTACAGGTTCTAGTAAAGTGCAAAGAGCAGGGAATAATTAAAATCTAAGTGTTGAAGTTCATACAGGCTGCTGTAACAGAATACTATGGACTTGGTGGTTTATAAACAATAGGAATTTATTTCTTACAGTTCTAGAGTCTGGGAAGTCCAAGATCAAGGCACCAGCAGTTTCAGTGTCTGGTGAGGACCAGCTTCCTGTTATACAGACAGACATCTTCACAATGTGTCCTCACATTCTAAGGGAGTAGGGAGTGCTTCAGATATCTTTTATAAAGCTGTTAATCCCATTCATGAGGACTCTGCCCTCATGACCTAATTACCTACCAAAGGACCCACTTCCTAATACCATAATACTGGGGTTTCAGATTTCAGCATATGAATTTTGGGGGACACAAACATTTAATCTATAGCACTGAGTACATCAAAATGAAAAATCAGTATATTCCTGAAGGAAATTTATATTAATAAGAATATTTAATTTACTTGAAAAGCTTACATATTTAAATTTAACAAAGCTTTCAAAGAAAATGTCTTTGGAGAGAATCCTTAAAAGATGAGATTCTAAAAAAAAAAGAAATTTCCATTGTTACTTTCTTAAAATACAATTATAATTCAAGTTCTTTGTAACAAGTGAAATTTAAAAAGATTAAAGGAAAAGATAATATTAAAAAAAAAAGATGAGATTCTAGGTTGTCACGATGGAGGGAATAAACAGCTCAAGTAAGACATGAGGTTATGAAACATGGAACATTTGTTAGAAGAGAAGGTAGTTCAGACATTGCTACAGCATATTATTTATTTAAGGAATCATGAAACATCCATGTATCCTTTCATGAATCATATATTTACCAAAAATATATCTACTATGCATTAGAATTTGTGCTGCTGAGAATACAGAAGTGAATTAAATAGTTAGAGGGTGTGTATGTACGTATATGTGTGTGTATAGTACAGAGATTACAAATTTACATTACATAGGATAGGAATACCAAGCTGAGAAATTACTGTAAAATCATTGAAATATATATATTTCTAAAATTCAGTAGGGAAACTTCCATAATTAAGGACATATGGGACACTCACTGAAAATAATTCATCATAGAAAAAGTACAAACCACACAATTAAATGAAACACCCCACTTCTAACACTGAAAAAAAAAAGAAAAAAAGAAACACCATGAGAGTCTGAAGTCACAAAAAGCCAGAGCATCCCTAGTACTGGAGTTAATGGAACAACTGGTAACTGTAACTTTATATAAAATTGTCACAGAGATTAAAAGAAGAGAAATTGGGCTTCCCTGGTGGCGCAGTGGTTGAGAGTCCGCCTGCTGATGCAGGGGACGCGGGTTCGTGCCCCAGTCCGGGAGGATCCCACGTGAGGAGCGGCTGGGCCGCTGAGCCTGCGCGTCCGGAGACTGTGCTCTGCAATGGGAGAGGCCACAACAGTGAGAGGCCCACATAACGCAAAAAAAAAAAAAAGAAGAGAAATTACCAGAAAGACATATAGAAACTATACAGAAATATAAAAAGTAAAGAATAAAACCAAAATGATAAGTAAAAGAGTGTGAAATATGAATAAGTAGATTTTTAAATAACCAAATCATTTAGACATGACAAATATGATAATTAAAATAAAACTTTATGACTATATTAAACAGATTAGAGATAACTGAAGAGGTAAATTGAAATTATTTTCCTAGTTTGTTGCACAGAAAACTATGGAGTCAAAAAATGCATTAGAAAAAGAAATCAGAAGGCATTGAAATTTAAATAGAGTATAAAACATATGGCTATGGTAGCTAAAAGAGATGTCTGAAAAACAATTTTCAAAAGATAATGGCTGAGAAATTTCTGAATTTAAAGATGCACATGGCTCCTCAGATAAAGATATGACAAAACATATCAGAGAACAGTGAAATAATATCTTCAACATGCTGACTGAAAAATCCTTCATAAACCTAAACTTCCCTACCCAGAAAAATTTTTATTTAAGAGTAAGAGTAAAATAAATACTGATTTTAGGCAAGACAAAGTTTATCACTTAGTCATTTGCAGAGAGAACTACAAAAAAAAAAAAAAAAGAATAATTTTACTTAGAAGAAAACTAAAGGCCTAGACTGCAAGGAGGAATTAGTTTTAATAAATTAAGTGGACAATTATGGGTATATCAAAATTTTTTTTCAAATAATAATAGCAACAACAACCAATTATTAGTGGTTATAAAACCAGATTGGTGCTTACACGTTTCATAACAGCAATATGAAAAATGGGTGGTGATTAATTTTAAAAGATCCTTCTTTTTTCAGAAGATTAATGACCTAGGACTTTGTTAAATCAAATATGCAATTTAAAAGTAGTCAGTAAATGAATGAAAATAAGGATAACCAATAAATAAATAGAAGCAGCATGAATAACTTCCAAACCATTTGAAGAAAAAGTTAGAGGTGGGGGATGAAAGAAACTTGGTGAACTTAGTAAAAGATCAGAAAAAAAGAGGGAGAAAAAAGAAAGAAAATAATAGAAAATGAAATATAAGATTGCAGGCATATGTTCAAATAGTAATAACCAACATTATAGCTCTTATTATTTCTCATGAACTGCTAACATACTAATTAATTCAGTAAGTAGCTACCATTGTTATTGGATTATTGTTTGCCTGTTAGGAAACTGAGGCACAGAATGGTTAAGAAACTTGCTCGAAGTCACTGCTAAATTGCAGAACCTGGATTGAATCCAAGTACAGTCTAGAGTCAGCGTTTATCGTGTAACTACTTATTGCCTCTCTGAGCAAAGGGAAAAGCAAAGAGTAGCTTGAGATGAAATTTAGGTGGTGGCATAAGCCAGATTTTGAAGGGTTTCATTGATATGTCAAGTTTTTTTCTTAATCAAAGATACAAAGGTTGTAAATAGCAAACACTTTGAAAAAGGATGGGAAGAAAGAAGTTGAAGACCAAGGCGGAAAAGTCCCAAAGGGCAGGAGAGAATTAGAGGGCTGAGTTTAAAGAAAGAAATATAGAGAAAGACTGTGATGACATTAATTGAAGTACATCCAAACGTTAAATGCTACACAGTGGAAAGGCTACAGGTAGAAAATAGATGATAGATAGATAGATAGGTAGATAGATAGATAGATAGGTATAGACGATAGATAGGTAAATACTTTAAGATCCCAAGTTTGTGTAAGGTGAGTAATAGAAATATTATTAACTGAAATAAAAGACACTCTCTGCATCTGCTAAATAAAGATCTGGGTTTATTTTGAATCTGGTTGAATTTGTGATATTAGCTGTAAATTCAGATAGAGATATTCTTTAGTAAGTTAAAACAGAATTTTAATACATGAAAATGGTCAAAAGTAAACATTAGTCTTTCATTGAGGTGATATTTATAAGATGAAAAATGGACAAATAAAGGACTCTAAAAGCAAAGAGCCTAGGGAAATTTAGGGTAAAGAGAGGAAAGAATACATAATAATAGAAAGAAGAAGGAAATTTTAGGAAGAAAAGTGAAGCTCACCCTTAAATATTTCAGAAGTTGGAGAATATTTGAATAGCCATTAGATCAGGCAAATAGGGAGACTGGTCATTTCAGAACAATGAGAAAGTTAGATTGCAAAGTTTAAAAAGTTGTTAAGGCAATGAGGGAAAAGTGTAGACTATTCCCACGGGAAGTTTAGAAGTGAATTAGAGAGCTGTAAGGTGGACAGAAAGTCATGGAAATAAACCAAGAGAAGCGAGCAAATGGAGAATGTGGGATAAAGAAAAGTTAATTGATGAGACATAATTATGGTGAAAAGAATAGATTTGGGACCACTGATGAAATTAAACTATACAAGAAATAGACTTTCTGAGGGAAATTTATAAACAGAGAATATGAAGGTATAGTGAAATAACAAGCTATATATAAGAGAGATTGAAGATACTCACATTGTATAACCACATTTCATAAATTTACAGGTAAAGCCATTTGGTGCAAAAAGAAGATAAGATACTTTCAAAAATAAAGAGAGGAGTAACTCAGACAGAGAAAGACAAATATCATATGATATCGCTTATATGTGGAATCTAAAAACATGGTACAAATGAACTTATTTACAAAACAGAAGTAGAGTCACAGATGTAGAAAACAAACTTATGGTTCCTGGGGGGAAGGGGGGAGGGATAATTGGGAGATTGGGATTGACATATACTCACTACTATATATAAAATAGATAACGAATAAGGACCTACTGTATAGCACAGGGAACTCTACTCAGTACTCTGTAATGATGTATATGGGAAAAGGATCTAAAAAAGAGGGGATATATGTATATGTATAACTGATTCACTTCGCTGCATAGCAGAAACTAACGCAACATTGTACATAAACCATACTCCAATAAAAATTAATTTTAAAAATAAATAAAAATAAAGAAATTTTCCTATGTTGATGGTTAGGAATACAGATAAGAAAAATTATGTTTCAGCAATGTCCATAGCAGTGCCCACATCACTCACTATGTGAGAGGTTTGTCTATCTGGGCAGAGGGAGGGTTGCAGGAGCGCATCTGGGCCTTAATTATATATTGAGTACAGGCACTTTGGTAGCTAGCTTCCAAAATTACCTCCAAAGATCAACACATTGCAGTATTCACACCCTCCCACATTGTAGCACTGATGGTCTGTGTGGTCAATAGCATATGACAGAAGTGATAGTATGTCACTTCATATATTTGCTTATAAAAGACCGTGCCTTCAATCATGTACCTTCTCACACATACACACTCTCTCTGTCCTTGGTTCACTCATTCTGCTGGAAGCTGGCTTCCATGCTGTGAGCAGCCCTAGAAAGAGAGGTCTATGAAGCAAGGAACCAAAGACGTGGGTCAACAGCTAGTGAGGAATTGAGAGCTGCCAACATGTAAGTGAACTTAGAAGTGTACTGTCCTGCACCAGCCAAGCCTTCAGATGACAGCAGCCCCAGGCACCATCTAGAAGGCAACATCATGAGAGACCTTAGTCAGAACCAGTCAGCTAACCACTTCCAGGTTCCTGACCCTCAGAAATTGTGTAAGATAATAAATGTTTGTTATAGGAAGCTGCTACGTTTTTCCGGTAATTTGTTACACAGCGATAGATAGCTAATACAGACATTATAACTCTTTGTCATACAGTTTTTGCAGAATTTATTTTGCCCCCACAACACATTGAAATTAAATGTGTTGATGAACTTGAGAACACTGATGCTGGAAAGAATCTTAGGTCTATGTAGTTCAGCTCTCTCATTTTGTAGAAAGTGATCCAAGATACAAGTTGAATGAGTCGCCCAAAGTCACATAGTTTGTAATTGACAGAGTCAGAATTTACCCTGGGTCTTCTGTCTTCCAATTCAGAACAATTTCACTACTCCATGTAACAATTATGAAACTAATTTCTCAAATGATACCACTTTAAAAGCATCATTAAGTTGTAAGATTTAAATTTCCCTGTGGGAAATTTACCGAATAAAAAGCAACCTTATATTACTTCAGTGACTGAGTTTTATTTGTCTTAAGACCATTTCTATAAAGATTTTACTTAACACTCATTAAGGGAAGTATTTGCAACAGAATAATCAGCATTTTCTTGCACAAGTACTATATGCTTTGCTAACTCCTTACGGTCATGAAACTGTAATTACAAACATCTTTGTAGCTGGAAAAACTGTGTTGTATCACAGAGCGTTTGAAATTAAAATTAATTTTATTTTCCTGCCTTGTGCATCCACCAAAAATTCTTCCACATATAAAAGACTTGTAATTCACAGCAAGGAAGACACAATTATTTTTTAATAGTATCTAGTCAGCTCTGGAAACCTTTAATGTGCTTCCTGGCAATATTAAAGAAATATAAAGGCTTTATAGTTGTTACTGCCCCTCTACCGCTCACTGTTCTTTATCATGCTTGAATCCCACCCTCACTTATCCAACTTTGGAGCAAAGCTTCTCCTTTAAACATATTCCAGCCAAATAATCAGTTATCTGCTGAGAATGATTACAGGTTTTCTAGGCATGCTAGGGCTTCCTCTAAAATACTGTCTCTGCCTTATATCTCCTTGAATGATATTTCTTCAAATGTGATCTGTGAGTTTCAAGTGTCTTCCAAGAGCTCATTATTATGGTAAAAAGAAGAACAAAGAGAAAAAAGATAGTAAGTGGGAACCTCCTGCTTGCATTTTTCCCTGATAAAATCAGACTTGGTATAGCAGTTTACTCTGAGAAATTTTTTATGTTAAAAAGGAATATTTTGGCAATTGTATTTATAGTCACACTTGTATTTTTAATACCATGGCAATGAGAGTGTTCTCATTACAAAATGAGTCTCTATTTTCTTTTTTTAATTTGATTGAAAGTATCAGAATAGCATTTTTAACCTTTTCTTGTAAAATAAAATGTAGATATAGCAAACCAAACTAATACATGCATAGCTTAGTGAATAATTTCAAGGAGCATACCCATGTAACCCAGGTCAAGAAATGACACATTGCCAACCATCTTAGAAACCCTGCCATATGTGCCCCATGCAAGTCACAAATCCCTCATTCCAAGCCCAAAATAACCACTAATTTGGCTTTTATAATAATCATACCCCTGCTTTTCTTTATGATTGTATCACGCAAGTAAGCATCCTTAGACACTTTAGCTTCATGTAACTTTTTTTTTAAACACAATGTGTCTTTTAGGGCTCAACTAATCTACAGTTTTCTCTTCCAGCCATTTATTTTTCTTACAGGTTATCTGTGGAGGAACCCAAGACACTGACCCATAGGCTTTTACATGTTGTAGTTCAATATTTTTCTCTGAACTCCGTATTTTCTGTAAATTAGCAGCTAGATCCAGTAGACTTATCAAACTCAGATTATATTTATTTGGTAAGCCTAAAGTCTTGCAAACAGAGGCACATTATTTCTGTTTTTCACTATTTATTAATTCCCTTAGGAGGTACGACAGTAATATTCTAATTCTATATTTTTTAATTGCCCAGAATAATTTTAAAAAGAGAGATCCACCATCATCTATCATTTGGCTATCCGGTGGTACAGTTCATATGGAAAACCAGGACAAATGCTAGATCCTTTCCTTTCATCTAACTAGTTTTTAAGAAAATGAATTGTTTCGTAGTCATACTCAGAGAGTGACAGCTAGACTTTAAATATAAACATGAATTCATGAATTTAAACATATTTGATGAGTGTCAATCCACTATAAATCTTGTCCTTAGCCAAGATTAAATTGTCTCATCTTTGGCCAATAGAGTCTTTATGCTAAGATGTTTCAGCCTCATCTTGCACATTCCCTGCCCTAGACCTAACATCAGCCATTTTTCTAAAAAGCCCTGACTTTCTTTAACAGAAAAGGGTATTTCAAGACAGCAGCTTGGGTCCAGGGATGCTCAATGATTAATCATTGTTTCTGGACCTTTTCAGTGGGCAGAGCGAGGATACACCGACAATTTTTGCTTTGTCTCTTCTGTATTACACCTGTATCTCCTTTCTTCCATACTGAGTATCTTGGTTCTCAAGGACATAAGGAATGATGGAATCATGATATTTCATAAATACTTATTAAGCGAGTAAATCACTTGAAGCTAATGGTCACAAATTTAAAATAAAGGCGGTCAGCATGGTTGTGTATTCTTTTCAAGCCATGCTCAGCTGCATGGATGCCAGTTGTGTTAGTCTGAGGTTTCATGAGAATCCAATGTCAAAATAGGATTGGATATGCAAGCAAATAGTCAGTCTGTTAGAGAGAAAGAGGAGGGTACCAGAAGATGTGGTAGGAGTCTTCAGACCACAGTACAGGTCTGTCCCTGTGAATGAGTGAGGAAAAGAAGGAAGGTGGGGTGAGAAGTTTCTCAGACTGCGGCACAGTTGTAAAGTGTTTTGGCCAGAATAAAATCCATCCATCAGAGAAGTCCTGCATTGCTGCTGCCACTATTTTCAGCATGGGCTGAGAGCAGCTTGTGGAAATCATGTCCTGGTTGCAAATTCAGTGATACATGTATAAATTATAACAGCTGGGGCCATCAGTCAGTTACCTCTCTGAAGCAGGAAATCTGATTGGTGGGTAGTGCACTGAGAGTAAGATTTAACTGGAGGTTGATTCTTACCAGAGAAATAAAGTGAAAGAGAAGAGGACAGGTGTTTCAAGACCCTTGCAAGGAAATATGTGAGAAAATTATGATAGTGAAGGAACATTAAATAGAAAGGGGAGGAAGGACATGAGTTGAGAGGGGAATAGTAAAAATTTTTTTTTAAAAAATGTTTTAAAGAAGATGTGGTATAGAGACTTCCCTGGCTGCCCAGTCGTTAAGACTCGGCACTTGTACTGCAGGGGGCATGAGTTCAATCCCTGGTCAGGGACCTAAGATCCTGCATGCTGTGCAGCACAGCCAAAAAGGAAACAAAACAAAACAAGTCACAAAAACAAACAAACTAAACAAACAAACAAAAGAAGATGTGGTATAGATAGATAAATAGATACAATGGCATATTACTCAGCCATAAAAAAAGAATGAAATAATGCCATTTGCAGCAACATGGATGCACCTAGAGATTTTCATACTAAGTGAAGTAAGCCAGACAGGGAAAAAAAAATATCAGATGGTATAGCTTATATGTGGAATCAAAAAAAAAAAAAAAAAGATACAAATGAACTTCTTTACAAGAAAGAAATAGACCCACAGACATAGAAAACAAACTTATGGTTACCAAGGGGGGGAGGGACAAACTAGGAGTGTGGGATTAAAATATGCACACTACTGTATATAAAATAGATAACCAACAAGGACCTATTGTATAGCACAAGGAGCTATACTCAATATTTTGTAATAACCTATAAGGGAAAAAAATCTGAAAAAGAATGTATGCATATATATGTATAACTGAATCACTGTGCTGTACACCTGAAACTAACACAACATTGTAAATCAACTATAATTCAATTATTTATAAATAAATTAAATAAATAAATGGAAAGGGGAGGAAGGACGTGAGTTGAGAGAGGAATAGTAAAAACTATTTGGGGGGCATGGGTAATAGATTATAATTCCAGCTAAGGTCAAGGAAATATTAGAATAATTGAGGAAGGATGTTGGAAAGATGTTAAGAGAAGGAAACATTTGAATTGAGGTTATGGGGTGTTACAGTTATTGGGAATGGCCAAGTTCTAGTCTTGGAAGTGAGTGGTTGAACTTAATAGCAGCAGATCACTAAGTGCGCCTCTCCCCATTTTCACTTTCATTCTTTTTTTTTTTTTTGGAAAAACTTAAATATGCAGTTATAAACTTCTACTGTTTGTGTTAAACATTAATGTCTTTCACTTTTTTCAGCATTAGAGTAATGAAAATGAGGAAAAATCCAAAAATTATTTTCATTTTTATCTTTCCTGGGTTGATTTACAGTACTTCAATTTTTTTTTTTAAACTCCTAGATTTTGTTTGTTTGTTTGTTTGTTTTTCATTCTGGCATCTCCATTTCAAAGATTCAGAATCATTTCTTTCCATAGCACTTCTCTTTCAAAGAACTATTCAAAGTCCAATGTGACATGCTAAAAGAAGTGTAGGTAGTGGAAAGTAACAATTATGTATGTTTCAGAAGGGGTGTGATATATGCATATAATTTGTTTTATATATTAAATGCTGATTAAGTGTTGCTATCCTCAGTTTGCATAAAAGGAAACTGAGACAATTATTTCCTCGGCCAGATAGCAAATAACTGTTCTAGCATTAAAAAATTTGGTCTCTTTCATTAGAGACTTTTTTTTCTCCTTCCTCCATATTCCACGCTAACTGCCAACAATAGGTATTGGACACTAGAAGACAATAATATAAGGCCCCTTCCATCAAGTAACTCACTGTGCTTTCGTGACACTTATAGTTATTATCATGGTTTTTTGCATTATTGATTGATGAATTATATCTGAAACCAAATCATAAACGTTTTGTGTGGAGAAACCAGACATATAAGTTTGTACCCTCTAGAATATTGGTCATGTAATATATTGTTTAATAAATGTAATTGTTTTTCACTGGCCATTAAAGTAAATGAGAGGAATATAACACTAACGAATGGGAAATAAGAGTTTCACGTACATTGTTCATTTGAATTCATTTGTTTAACAAAAAAGTGAGAACAAAGATGCAAATGACTTTCTTCACATTAAGCAGTAGAAACTTACCCATTTTTATCCCAAGTATTATTTCTCAAGGTAACATGCAATTCAGCCAAGCAATAATCACATTTGTAGAGCTAGTTTTGTAGGTGAATCCTTGTGCAGAATTCCACTGCAAATGTATCCATCCTGCTCTGCTGTACAAGTGCAGCCATTTTAAAAGTCATTCCAGGGCTTCCCTGGTGGCGCAGTGGTTGGGAGTCCGCCTGCCGATGCAGGGGATGCGGGTTTGTGCCCTGGTCCGGGAGGATCCCGCATGCCGCGGAGCAGCTGGGCCCTTGAGCCATGGCCGCTGAGCCTGCGCGTCCGGAGCCTGTGCTCCGCAACGGGAGAGGCCACAACAGTGAGAGGCCCGCGTACCGCAAAAAAAATAAAAAGTAAATAAAAGTCACTCCATTAGAGGTAAAATAAAGAAACCTTACCCTGAAAATATTCCCTCACATTTAACTTTGGAATCTGTAACCCTCTGACAAGAGTTCTTTGTTTGCCTGGTTTGGCAGTCGGCGGGTTGCTGTATATATTTCTATACTTAACATTTGTTATCAACTTAGTTTGACAGCTTAAATCTAGCATAATGTTGTGGAAATGTAAACAAATGTTAAATGCACTTTTGCATTCCAATAGGTTTTTCCTCCCCAGATTTTACCCTTAAAACCAGTTCTTCACAAGGAATGTAGAATCTAAGAGTTTTTTTAAAAATTATATGATGTCATTTTATATACCTAGTAGTCCCAATTTGACACACTATTTAGGTTACCCTAAGCTTAAACCAACTTAGATATGGGTTTTGACCTGAAGTGACCTCCTTGGTTTTGCAAAGGATTGTTTCAATAAACAGATGGATCCTTTTCCAAAGAGAATTTTTTAAATTAAAAATAGTTGTTAAGATCCACATATGACTGCTGTGCCTGAGAAGAGCAAATTCAAAAAGCATAAAGCTTCAAACCATCGGGGAAATGGAATTCTGTGTTAAATTGGTTTATTAATGTCCCTCATGTATTTTATGTGATTTATTTTTTGTACTCCATTAAGATGAATATGCACAAACCTCCAATTATAAGTCTCCTGGAAACATTTGATGTGTTGCATCTAGTGTATCTTATTGACAGTCTTCTTGAGCATTAGGCAATTGTGTTTATTTTATTTGTGGAAGGTGTTGCATTAGCATAAATTTTTGGAGCTCTTTGTATGATGGTCTCAGGAAAAGAGAGAAATTAAAAGATAGAAGGAATATAAGAATTATATTTGGGGCTTCCCTGGTGGCGCAGTGGTTGAGAGTCTGCCTGCCGATGCAGGGGACACGGGTTCGTGCCCCGGTCCGGGAAGATCCCACATGCCGCGGAGCGGCTGGGCCCGTGAGCCATGGCCGCTGAGCCTGCGCGTCCAGAGCCTGTGCTCCGCAACGGGAGAGGCCACAGCAGTGAGAGGCCCGCGTACCGCAAAAAAAAGAATTATATTTGGAAACTTTTATATTATGGAGCAAAAATTAAAGTTATGATAAAATACAACTTTATTGTCTGAATTTGGGTATTAAGAGGATGAGAGAAAACTCTAGATTTAACAATAAAATGGAGCTTCAGGAAACAATTATTGTGAATTCAGATTTCATTATAAAATTTATTTCAGTAGCACTCTCCTAGTGCATTTAAAATATGGGTTGAGCTTCCCTGGTGGCGCAGTGGTTGAGAGTCCGCCTGCCGATGCAGGGGACATGGGTTCGTGCCCCGGTCCGGGAAGATCCCACATGCTGCGGAGCGGCTGGGCCCGTGAGCCATGGCCGCTGAGCCTGCGCGTCCAGAGCCTGTGCTCCGCAACGGGAGAGGCCACAGCAGTGAGAGGCCCGCGTACCGCAAAAAAATATATATATATATATGGGTTGATTTGTTCATTTGGGGAAGCATCTATCATTTAAATCACATCACAGAGATAAGTTATTATCTTAATGTATATTTGCCTAAGGATTCAATGACAAACTTCTCACTTTTCACATATAGGAATTTTTGATCCAGTAACTCAAGGGTAAAAGAAAATATGTGCCTGGAACTCTGTACAGAATTACTTCTTAGGAATCTGATGTAATCCATTGTTAAATTCAGAACATCAGTGCCCTTGCCTTACTATTATAATTGACTTCTTCTTTTGGAAATTACACGGTTAAATTATTATTTTCTTTTTGTGACGTCAGGAAGTATAAAGAGTGAGAGTTTTCATGGCATATACGATTTTAAAAGCAGACTCTGCTCTTAATTAATCGTATGAAAAGTATTTATCTTTCTGCATCTCAGTTTCCTAAGTCTCAATTTTTCATCTTTAAAAAGATAAAGGTATGTTAGAATATTTTAAACATCAAATTGATATGTGTGTATACAGTATTACCTGCTCAAAATATTGTTGAATAAATGGATGAACAAATGGATGTGTGTGTGTATGTGTGTGTGTGTGTGTGTGTGTGTGTGTTTACTTATTTCATTGGGACCTCTGTGTCTGTGTGTGTCTAGTTCCTGGATAATAGAAGTACTTAATAAGTGGTAGCTATCATACTTTTTTCATGATTCCGGGAAATAATATAAAGATGAGTCCAGAGTGTTTCAAGATCTCAGTACTGTGAATGTTGTTTGCCTAGAGTGTTACAAACCAGAGCCAGAGAAAAGGGGAAATGTCTGTGCTACAGTCCCATCTTGTCAGCATGGTTTATTCCGTCTGTCACAGATATGAATAAAGAACTGAAAGCAACAGTAAGCCTTGCTTCACTACCACCACCACAGTGACCATGAATATGTGGCCAGAACTTGGGCCGTGATGGGACTTCGCATTCCTAATCTCAGTTAGAGGGTGGTGACAAGTGTGACATTTGCTGAGAGACCACCCAGAGTGATTGACAGCACTCTAACCTCCTGTTCACAGATAGTAAAATGTTAAAGGCTGCCTGTGTGGGATAACCATATGAAACCCTCCTTTTGGAAAAAGCAGATCTGTCCTTGCAGAAGTTAGCCAAGCTGTACTTTAACATAGGCATCTGGTAGAAGAAGTTCATAAAAGCTGTTAGAAAACAAAGCATTCTGATTAGCATTCTCATGTAAATTGTTGTTTGTGCCTGTTTTTATTCTAGCTTAATTCCAGTTTTTACTTGTATCTTTCACTCATTGACTGTCATGGTATCAGAAATAGAAGAGAAAATCATTCAAAAATATATCCATCAACGTCCTATGGGACGTATGAAAAAAAAAGAATGTTTTTACAAACTAGGATTAATGCTTACTTCTAGAGGTTACAATTTTAACTTTAAGATATAAGCCAATGGCTCACACATATTTATGTCTCGAAGATTCAGTTGAGGAGGTGAAAGAGAAATCCCCAGGTCTTGGGGACACAAAGATGAATAAGACACTGTGTGGGTGATTCAAGACTTCACTTTGTAAATGAGAGAGATAGACACAAAAGTAACAACCAAAAAACAGAGGTAAAGAAATAGGGAAATGTGACTAGTGCTAGTTAGATGAATGTATAAAGAGATCTAGGGCTATAAAATCCTGACTTCCCCAAGCAGATCCATTCTTCCCAGAGGAGTGAGGATGGTGATGGGAGAAGTGGCATCTAAGCTGGTGTTCACTGCTCAACAGGAAATTGAGGGAAAAGCCATGACAAAAGACATGTCCCCAGTATAGGGTAAGGGTGGTGTCTGAGAAGATTTGGGGGCCTTATATTTCTGTCGAGGCACATGAGAAAGCCAAAAGAGGGAAAGCCTTAAGACATGAGCTTGTCTCCGAAGAGCCTTTTGGTCTAAAGTGTCTGGAATGTTTCTTGTAAGCAGTTAGAGAGATATCAAAGTTTAAAGGGAAGTATCACATAATTGAATGCTTTATGTTGAGAAAGAGACAACTGACTCATGTGATCAGTGATCTCAGAGGAGGTAGGAGTCATAGTTAACCACTGAAATGGCAAAACAAAAACTAAAAGCTAGTGTAATTTTAGGATGCCCCATGTCCACATCAGGGAATACAGAGCAACACTCTAATAACAACAGCCAATAAAAAACTATGTGATATGAGTAATAGTCAAAGAATCAATGTTTTCATATTGGAAAAATAAAATGAGAGTTGTGCTTTTGGTTTGGAGATAAATAATTAGACCTTTGGTATTACCCATTTCACAATATGTGATTTCATCCTTTCTAGTAAATTATTCTTTATAGTTTTTAAATTTATTAGCTCTTAAAGTTTATCTTGCATTTATTGAAATGGTATCAATAACTGAGAAGTCAAAGCTGATTTAGCCTGCTGTAATATTAAGTTTGTGAAATAGTATGAATAACTGAAAAGTCTGTGATGATTTAACTTCTTTTTATTTTTGTCGCTACATGGGCCTCTCACCGTTGTGACCTCTCTCGTAGCGGAGCACAGCCTCCGGACGCGCAGGCCCAGCGGCCATGGCTCACGGGCCCAGCCACTCCGCGGCATGTGGGATCTTCCCGGACCGGGGCACGAACCCGTGTCCCCTGCAGCAGCAGGAGTACTCTCAACCACTGCGCCACCAGGGGAGCCCTGATTTAACTTTTTTTAATATTAAAAATTACAAAGCACATTTTGACCTATTAAGTCATTTGATCTGCACCCCATTGGCTGGACATACATCTCCCATTAATAATGATACCATGAAACACAAGACTTGCTGAAGATTACAGAGAAATCTTGAGGAGAACCCTGACCCCTTCTCATGTTTTGGTTGCCACCATTAGTACTTTCTGGAATTCTCAGAATGTCTGGAAGTCCTTTGCAAGCCTAGATCAGAAAGAAATTTTTATATTTCTGTGGTTGATTACAACTTGTTATTAGTATCGATCTACTTAAACTCTCCATAGGTCATAAAATAAACCATGTAATAATAATGATGGTTAATTATTGAGCATCTACTATATACCAGACATTTTCTATGTATCAGGTATCTCATTTCATCCTCACAATAATCCTGACAGGAAGCTATTATTATCCTCATTCTACAGATGAGGAAACTGAGAGTGAAGTTAAGAAAACTGCTTGCAGTCACATAGTGTTTAAGTAGATGGCTAGAATTTTAAACCCGTCTCCATCTCAACCCAAAACCACAGCTGTTTTCTTTTGCCCAGCTTCTCCTCCCTGGGATTTAGTACAATATTCCCTACTCTCCTGACCCACAGATGACACTGGTTGACAATTAAATTCTAAAATTAAAATTATGTAACACTTCAGCTCCAAGGCTGAATTTCACAGGAAAAATAAAGGGGCTTTTTTTTTAAGGGGAAGATACCTTTGCCAGAAAACAGTAGAGAATTGGATTCTAAAAAGAGAAATAAAAAGAAAGGAAGAAACAGGTAGAACAATTATCTCTATTTTCTGAAATAAGTATTAAAGCCAATTCCTTAAAAATTTTTTCCACCTTAATGTTATCAAAATATACAGAACATCGAGTCAAAACTCTTTTTGTACATCAGTTCTGGGGCATTGTCTAACCAAAGAGTCTTCAATCATCTTTCTTCCCCACTCTAGAACCTTCCCACACAACAAACTTGTTGCTTTTGTGACTGTCTTTCTACATTCAATAGACATATCTGCTAACAGAGGGATGCTTTTCTTCTGCGTGGAGGGAAAGGAGCAACCTCTGTGTTGAGGCTGCTGTCTATATTCAGGGCTTAGAGAATACAGCCCGTTCTGCTCTTGGTCTGGGGATATGCTTGTGAGCCTTTCTACCTGGCCACAGGGAGTGCTACAGTCTGGATCTGAGAGTAGGAAATGTAGAATTTGACCCAGGATCACATGTGACATTGGGAAGGTCACTAGAATTTAATTTTTAATACCAGGCATGATGATACTCTTTTTCAGGGAGAGGCTTTTATTTTTTAGTGAAGTACAGCTTATTTACAAGATTATTTTAGTTCCAGGTGTACAACATAGTGATTTAATATTTTTAGAGATTATTCTCTGTTTAAAGTTATTACAAAATAATGGCTATATTTCTCTGTGCTGTAAAATATATCCTTGTTGCTTATTTATTTTATACATAGTAGTTTGTATCTCTTAATCCCATGTCCCTGTCTGCCCCTCCCCACATCCCTCTTCTTACTGGTAACCACTCAATATCCATGAGTCTATTTCTGTTTTGTTATATTCACTCATTTGGTTTATTTTTCAGATTCCACATATAAGTGATAACATAGAGTATTTGTCTTTCTCTGCCTGACTTATTTCACTAAGCATAATACCATCTAGGTCCATCCACATTGTTGCAAATGGTAGAATTTCATTCTTTTTTATGGCTGAGTAATATTCCATTCTATATATTATATATGTAGTTGGGTTTCTAAATCTTCTTGATCCATTTATCTGTTGATGGACACTTAGGTTTCTTCCATATATTGGCTGTTATAAAGCTTCTATGAACATTGGGATGCATGTATCTTTTTGAAATAGTGTTTTCGTTTTCTTCAGATATATACCCAGGAATGGAATTGCTGGATCACATGGTAGTTCTGTTTTTAGATTTTTAAGGAACCTCCATACTATTTTCCACAGTGACTTTACCAATTTACATTCCCACCAGCAGTATACTAGGGTTCCCTTTTCTCCACATCCTTACCAACCATTTGTTATCTGTAGGCTTTTTGATGATAGCCATTCTGACAGGTGTGTGGTGGTATCTCGTTGCGGTTTTGATTTGCATTTCTCTGATGATTAGCAAAGTTGAACGTATTCTCATGTGCCTGTTGGCCATATGCATTTCCTCTTTGGAAAAATGTCTATTCAGGCGGTCTGCCCATTTTTTAATTGGGCTGTTTGTGTTTTTTGATATTGAGTTGTATGAGTTGTTTGTATATTTTGGATATTAACCCCTTATCAGTCATATCATTTGCAAATATTTTCTCCTGTTTCATAGGTTTTCTTTTTATTTTGTCAATGGTTTCCTTTGTTGTGCAAAAGCTTTTAAGTTTAATCAGGTCCCATTTGTTTATTTTTGCTTTTGTTTCTTTTGTCTTAGGGGATCAATTCAAAAGAAAATATTACTACAGTTTATGTCAAAGAGTGTTCTGCCTGTGTTCTCTTATAGGAGCGTTATGATTTCAGTTCTTACATTTAGGTCTTTAATCAATTTTGAGTTTATTTTTATACATGATGTGAGAAAATTTTCTAATTTAATTCCTTTACATGAAGTCATCTAGATTTTCCAGCACCACTTATTGAAGAGGCTGTCTTTTTCCATTGTATATTCTTGCCTCCTTTGTCACAGATTAATTGACCACAAGTATGTGGGTTTATTTCTGGGCTCTCTACCCTTTCTTTTCTCTACTCTGTTCCATTGATCTATGTGTCTGTTTTTGTGCCAGTACCATGCTGCTTTGATTACTGTATCTTTGTAGAGGTTTTTTTTTTTTTAAAGTAAGCTTTTCTTCCAATTTTAATATTTTACAGATGACTTTTTACTGAATCTTAAAATCCACCTATGTATTCAGTTTTCAGTAGTGAAATGAGATCAAGGAAAGAAAATTACACGATCAGCAACTGTACAAGTAAAAGTTGGCCTCACCTTTTGAAAGGGAAATATACTGAAAAGTTATCTAAGAAGCTTATTTCTGTAAAGCAAGGGTGTGTCTTCTTGTTGTCCACAGCTACTTTTCCTAATTTGTGCTGACTGTGGTACATAAAGATGAGAGTAGGGAATTACCCGGTGGTCCAGTAGTTAGGACTCCATGCTTCCACAGCAGGGGGCCCAGGTTCAATTCCTGGTCAGGGAACTAAGATCCTGCAGGACACGTGGTGCAGCCAAAAACAAAAACAAAAACAAAAAATAATAAAAATGATGAGAGTACAAGGATCAGAGGGTTAACTCTCTGCAAGATTCAAAATTTAGAGCAAATTATTGAAAGAAAAGGCTCGCAATTGTGCAAGAGCTGGGCAGGGCACCACCATCACAAGGGTATACTGTGTAAGAGACAGCCATACATGTGTTTAAAGGTTCCTTGAGTAATTTAGTAAATGTGAGTCTTACTGGAGTATATGCCAAATGTGTTCTTGTTTCAATTATGTTGCATAAATCACCATATGATAGAGATGAGTTCCTACTAAACTTAGTTTTAGACGTTTCATGCTTTAACTTAGAGTCCAATGTGTAATTTTCTTACCTTCTATTACTTTATTACAAGTTGCTGTAAAATTGTTGAAAACTATCATACAGTACTTTCCTAGTTCAAAGGAGTTTAAATCTCAGCTGATTTAGCTTTTTTAAAAAATCTTTCTTGGATCATAATGAGGGGACAATAGAGAGATGATTGAACTTATAACCACTTCTATTTTCTCAAAAAACTGTATTTAAAAGAAGCATCACTCTTTATCTGATAAGAAATAAAACAGTGAAGAGAGAGTTAAATATCACAAAGAGCACATTTCTTTTCTTTTTAAATTAATTTTTATTGGAGTATGGTTGCTTTCCAATGTTGTGTTAACCTCCACTGCTCAACAAAATGAATCAGCCATACACATGCAGATATCCCCTCCTTTTGGACTTCCCTCCCATTTAGGTTACCACAGCGCATTAGGTAGAGTTCCCTGTGCTATACAGTAACAAAGAATGCATTTCTAAAAATGTTTAGTTCCCATTCACAAATTCCTCAATTAAACTTAAATTCTAACATAAAATGTAAAAATATGTATTTCCAATTTACTTTGAATAATTTCACAAACTTTTACGATCCCCTTTACCAAAAACTCAAGAACATGTTTTACTCTAGACATTTCTTTTTCTTGGAGTTAAGTGCATACATACACATGTCCTCACACATTTATCCACAGGAAATCAAAGGAATATGAGATCTCTGTACATTGCTGCAATGATTTTTAATTTGTTCAAATGTTTTTCTGTGAAGCTTACAAAAAACATTTTTTTAAATTGTGAATGCCAGAATAAAGTGCCTCAACTTGCTACAGTGAGTTTTAGAGAGAAAAATTTGGTATCATTAATTTTAAAGTTTGTATTGAAAAGTTGCCTTTTGAAAGGCATTGCATTATGTCCAAAAAATTTTTAAATGAAAAAAAAAAAGAGGGGAAAAAGAAGAGTCTATATCTAGCCCCATAGATTGTAAACAATTTGTTTGTTAAATATAAAATACCTTTGTAATATATATAATTTCTGTGACAAATTTTATCAAAATTTATTCTTTCTGGCACAAAAGAGGAATATTTTGTTTAATATTGATGTTGGGGATACATGTTTAAATCAACAATACCTACATATACTCAGTTATCCACCAACTCGTCATGTTTAATTATATGTCAGCTGCATTTATGAGGAAAAATGGTTCAGAGAAGACTCAATATGAAATGGAAGAGAAATTATTGAAATCTAAGTAATAGAGCTGAAGACATTATGCAATATTCATACAGAGAAACATTGTCACTGTATCATACAGAATGCCTAAAATATTTGAGACACAATAAAGATTAATTAAAATTAATTCTGAAAGCATTAATAAATGTTGTTTCAAAAAATATTAAAGGAGAAAATAAGTGAAATAATTCATCCTACTTTCTGTCCTGATTGGAATCTTGATACATTCAATTTCTTAGCTTTGTTATGTATTTGATTTCACCCATCAGATTTAATTTTCATTCCCGTGAGAATTGAAAGAAACTTTATATACTCTTTAGAGTCATCTTAATATATTTCTTCAGGAACATTTCATCGATTTACAGACACAATTTGCTGCAAGAACTTGAGAACCTGCAACATTCCTCTTGATGTGTTGCTCTGGAATCTAAAAATTCAATCCCACAGGCCTTTTTAATCACTGAAAATTTTCACCCCTCTTGTGTTCAACTTTTCATATCCAACATACTGTAATGTGAGCCATACCCTAGATTCTGCCCTGGATAATTCAGTAATTCTTAACAGCTGACTTCAACTTAAAATACCAGATTTGAGGCACACAGAGGCCTTCATTCCTTTGGGCCATTATAAAATTCCCAGTCAATGTCATTCTTTTTCAGAATGAAAGAATAAAGGAAACTGATAATTTTGTTTTATTTGCATTCTTTAATAACACAGTGACGTCATTATTTGATTAATATTTTAGTCATAAATGTTTTTAAGGTTTTTTTCCTTAATTTGTACAAGACCATCTACTGTAGGAGTTGAGAACTAAAGAAAATATACTTACTTTATTCGTATGCATAAAGATTCTTTTCAAAAGCAAAGTATTTCTTTGGATATGAGATTTAAAAGATGTTTATACATGAAAGGCAATACACATTCAGTCCTGCTTGACATGATGTTGAAATTAAAGCAAGTTTATGTTTAGCTCTTTCTGCCATAGAGAACCAGGAGGAGTGGGTATCGAGTAGAAAGGAAAAGATGAATAAATTCACATCCACAGTTTTTTCATTCAGGGTAACACCCAAATAAAAGACAAAATATATTGCTTGTACAAATGATTATTTGTCTATGTGCTTATAATAAAAAATAAAAGAAAGAAAAGGGAGGGAAAAAAAGACTAACGTTTTTATTTTTCATAAACATTTAGAAGTTATCTCAGTAACGTGAAGAGTTCAACTTTGATAGTACCGTGTTCTAGTTCTCATATGAAATTTCCATTAATTTAGATTAATTTGGTAACCCAAGTCAAAATTAGTCACAATTTATAAATACTATGCTCATATTACCAGCGAAAGAAGATATTGCCTCATCAATTTTAAAGAGGATGAGATATTTTGAAAAAAATCATTTATTAATTTATAAGTAAATAGGTATCTTTCAAGTGCTTGAGATGTTTGAAAACTATGAGGTCCCTTGGTTAAATGCATCAATGGTCATGGCAGTTTTGTTTGTACTCTTCAAGTTGTTTAACAAAAGTTAAATTTCAGGTTACTATTTTTGGGAATTGATGAATTTTGAACTAATAGAATACTACAGTAATATTTTTCTTCTTATTCTTTAACAGACATCAGTAATAAGTCAGTCAAGTTGGCTTTCAATTTTAACATTTCCATAGAAATTCACTAAGTAAGTTAGTTCTATAAGAGTAATGCACCTACGTGAGGTCATTTACCACGAGAACCTGCTAAGTACTTTAAGAACAGCAAAGTAAAACAATATTTCTCACAAAAATCCACAAGACAGAGAAATAGAAGGAAAGAACACTATTATTGAAAACTATTATTTGTTGGAAACGATTATTTTATAATGCTTATTTCATAGTTTTTATTAAAACAAGTATAAACATATTGAAAATTTTTTAAACTTTTTAAAAAAGTAATAAATATATACTCCTCACCCTAAAGTATCAACTATTGTTATTTTGGTGTATTTCATCACAGCTATAATCATACTGTAAATATTACATCTTTATAATTTTTATAATCCTAAAAGTAATATGTTATAAAGTTTATATAGTATAAAAATATACACTTTAAAACTTATTTACTGTTTTTATTTCTTAGATCAACAGGGTGACATAAGTTACACAATTCTTTTTCACATATGCTAGGACTTTTTTTTTTTTTCAAAATGTGTTATAGAATACATACTATTGTTACATAACTAACTTTCTTCACCCAACAATATAGGAGACGTCTCTCTGTCAGTACCAATAAACCTGTCTTTTCGAATATAATTACATAATAAACGTTTGTTTGCCGGTTTTACCCTAAGCAACTCATAACTTTTTAAGTAACTCAAAACTATTGTTTTTAATGACTAATATTCTATTAGATGACATACATAGTTTACTTCTTTATCCATTATGTTTTATTAAAAATGTAGCCCGGGCTTCCCTGGTGGCGCAGTGGTTGAGAGTCCGCCTGCCGATGCAGGGGAAACGGGTTTGTGCCCCGGTCCTGGAGCATCCCACATGCCGCGGAGCGGCTGGGCCCGTGAGCCATGGCATTTTCTTATTCCTGCATTATTTTAATTAATGCTGTCATGGACATCTTTAACTGTATATTGAATATTTCTTTAGCTTCCCAGAGTGGGGATTATTGGATCAAAAGGCATGATCATTTTAAGACCCTGATACAAATGGATTCCCAGTTTGTTTCCCCTTTTAGAGGCTGTGAGGTGTCATAAAAAGACCATGGGCTTGGACTTAGGCAGACCTACCTGGCTTTCGATCTACAGGCCATCCTCTGTGAATTTGGATGAGTCTTCTATCTCTCTGAATCTCATTTTCCTATATTCCTGAGTTTTGAAATGGAAACTGTAAAATATATATGTATATATATTATATATATATAGTGTTTTATGAGGATTAAATATGAAAAACTGTAAAGTGCATTCTTTTTTTTTTAAATCTCTCATGATTTGGAAGGTAAAAAACTTGTTTTCCATCTTATTTTTATAATTATATTTTCTGGGATGAAACTTCTTTTCTCTCAGTTTGTGGAGAACCAAAGACTTCTAGCGACTTATAGATTGGGCTGAAAATGTGTTCTTGGAAATTTTGAGGTGTGCATATATTCTGGAACAGATGTGGTTAAAGTTATAAAACACCATTTGCTTCAGAAAATTTTAAAAGGATTGACAGTTGTTTTGGCAGGGAAGCCATGGGGAGAATTATCCTCTTGATTCATAATAGACACTGGTTCTGAGGATAAAGTAGGAAGGCAGAGCTCATGGAATAAAGCCTATTTCAAAGCACCATGACCCAAGTTTTATAAATGTTCCAAAGAAATACACTCATAGAAATGAAAACCAGATTATTTCTACTTATATTGTAGCTGAGAGAAACTATTGAAAATATAAAATAAATCCCAGATTCAAAATACCAGCCAAATTTTTGAAAAAACAGTGACAGCTTTGTTTTAAACTTCTATCTTAAGTATATTTTAGAGAAATCAGCAAGTCCCCCTTAATAATAAAATCTGCATCTTCTGCCATGGATGGTAAGGTTATGCTTTAGAAATGATTTTGAACTAAATGTAATCAAGCATTAAAGCAGCGTGCAGTCCTAAAATGGAACGAGGTAAATTCATCAGTCTATGCATTTTCTGTTCCTTGGGGCCTTGTCACTGTTATTTTTATTAAAGAATTTACGTGTGATTATACACCAATGTTAGTTTTTCCTCAGTGGGATGTGAACAGCATATAAATAATGCTTTAAAAGAGAATGAAATGTGCAAGGTAAGTCACTTGTTTAATTAGTAAAGAACTCTAATATCTAGCTAGTTTTAGCACTTTTATAAAATTATGTTGAAAACCAGATAAAATTTTCTTTATAAAAAAATATTAACTCACACTAGCTATATCATAATAGCTATAAAAATATTCCACAAATGTGCCAACAATAAATTATACATATCTTGTTAGTAAATCCCCAAAATTCCTACACAAATATGATTCTTGCAATTATCGCTTTAAAATAATGAATTAGAGTGATTTTTTTAAACTAATGACAGTGCTTAGGGTTATATAAAATAAGCAAATTACTCTGATAACATGAAAAGTAATTAAAAATAAGAAAATTTTAGGGAAACTTAGAAACATGATAAGCATGTTTTATAAATTTATTTTTTAAATTTCCTATCACTGTAATACATTGTTTTATTATTTTGAACTGTGTCTTTATTTTCCATAGTTTTCTAAAGCCCCCATTTAGATACAGAGCAGATGGGAAGTCTTTATTTATCATTTTCTAGCCAGCAGAGGGCAATAGAGCATTGTATACTAAACACCCTCAGCCAATTAAAACGTTTCATAGAGAAGGTATTTTTCCTTCTTGTACAAGACACAAAGTAAAATATAAAGAGACCTACTGTGAACTTCTATGTCACCAAAATGTGGATGTGGGTGTGTGTGTGTTTTGAATTTTGAATCATATTTTGGATAATTTACTCTAACTATACTGAATTAACAATCCAAATTTAATCCAAGGGAACATGCATGAAATAAATATCTTAGTACGTAGTGTTATCCAATCTTTGAAGGGAATTTCAAAAACTACAAATTCCCAATATTTGTAAAGAGGTTACTATCAGGAGATTCTTTTACCCATTTCATAGGGGCAGGAATCCCTCTCATCTCATTTATGTTTTTGAAATAAATGGTTGCCCAGTACTTATACTAAGCTTTGTGTTTTAAACTCTGTTTATTATATTAATTACTGTTTCAAAATAATTTATGATGGACGAATGAAATCTACTTCTCAAATAGTGTGTGAAGATTATTTAATATGCAATGTAAGGAAAATCTTAATAAAAATCTAATTTAAATACAAAGTAATATTTTCTCTCAAGGTTAAATTGGTTCTGAAGGTTTTTTGTTACTCCTTACTATGTATTAGAAACCTAATTTATTTGATACATAGCACTATAATAATGTCATGAAAAGTATCCCCAGACCGCCCAGCCTTAAATAACTGACTCTTTGATTCTAGAAGCTATTGTTTCCCTCCTGTAAGTCTCACCTACCCACAAATAGATAATCATCATAAAGCTCATTTCATGACACTTAAATATAGACGTTGAATACTTTCTTTTCATTCTCTTGGCTTTACACCCAGGGTGTATGTTTCTGAACTTATAATGAAATATTATTCTAAATAGATTTTATCATTTTGTCAGAGGAATAAAATGAAAAGGTATACATCTTTTAAATTCCAAATTTCCTCTGTTGGTTTAAGAAACATATTTACTTATTCTCATAGCATTTAAGAAGAGATATACTTTGAGAACATTACATTAATAATACCTGAGCACCATTGGACCATCACATTTCAGATATACCATGGCAACTTTAATTTTAGCATATACTCAGTTGGGCTATTCAAAAATAGGCCGCCATTAATGTGCTATTGTTTAAGAATACTGGTTTCTAAATACTATATTAATTTGAAACTCCCTTAGTAAAATCAAATTTGAGTTATTTTAGAACTCTATTGTATGTAGATGTCTTTTAAACTGTACTTGCGGCTTTCTAAACAATCTCTCAAGCAACAACCCTTATATACTTTGCTTTATTAATTTAAAAAGTTTGCAGTTTTCTACTGTTAACTTTAAACTTAATCCTGAAGTTCCCAGGATAGTGCTCTTTTTTTTACAATGGAATCACACCAATAATTATCAATGATATTAAATACTTGCCTTCTCTATTCCAAGCACTGTGCTAGCACTTTTTGCATATTATCTGTTTCAATCCTCACAACCCTCCTATAAGGTAAGAATTATTATCCACTTCACTTAATACAAAAGGAGGCAGGTCTTAGAGATCTTAGGAGACATGTCCATGGTCACTCTGCTTGTCAGTGGCAGAGATCTCTATGCATTTTAGAAACAAATATAGCGCCTCATCAGTCATTATTCTAAGCGTGCACCAAACTTGTCACTTCCGTGCTGCAAAGAGCAAAGTTTAAATAAACACAAAGTGCTTTTAAATTTGAATTTGTCTCAGACATTCCTTTATCTTGTTCCCTGGAAGATTAGTGTAATATATATTATATATCTATTTTTTACTATATATACTTTGGAACATATCAATAGATAACTTTTACTCTATGCTCTTTCAAAGCCATGTCCACACAAAAGCCGGTGAGTGCCCGTTGCAAGTTTTGTAGCATTTAGGCACTATCACCAAAGAAATTTTCTAATCAGTGTTCAATAGCTCGTATTTGGTTGGTCAAGTCCACACCAATTCAAAACTTGATACTTTGCCTTACCTTCCCATCATCTTTCTTACTCCATTAATTCCAAGTTTACATGGAAGAAATAACATATTATTGAAAACATATGCCTCTTTATATAAGCTCTAGATTTCAACTTATCAGAAGAATGTGATTAAATTTTCTTTTTTAAGGTATATAAACATTTGGCTTTGAGCTATGTTTGCATAGGATTTTACAACATTTCCAATATTTTCCTATACAGTAAGGTATACAGCATCGCTTGCCTAATAACTTTGAAACCTAACTGTACCCCATTAATAAGATACATTTCCACTAATTAATTTAATCCCTTCAAGAAGAAAATTCCCTCAAAAGGTGCTAAAGTTCGACTAGAGCAGTGTTTCTCAACCTTGACACTATTAACATTTCAGGCCAGGTTATTCTTTCTTTTGGGTGGAGGCTGTCCCGTGTAACATAAGATGTTTAGCGGCATCCTTTGCATTTACACACTAGAAGCCAGTAGTACATTTCCCCCTCCTCCACACAGTCGTGACAACCACAGACATCTCTAGACGTTGCTGAACATCCTGAGTGAGGGGAAGAGGACAAAAATGGCCCCAGCTGAGAACACTGACACAGAGAAACTCTTCTAATAATTGCCCATTTCCTTTTGGAATTGGATAGATTAAATGCAAAGGCATGAATGCCCAGATATCTGCATTTATGGTTTCTTTTTATTCCTCTCTTAGTCTAGCTGAGTATTTCTCAAAACTTAGGATACTGTACAGAAGTGTAAGCACAAAGTTGTGTTCATTGTACTTTGATATGAACTAAAGCACCATTGGTGAACAATTCAGAAGTTATCACTGCCACTGTGGAGTTTATGAGACTTGCAAAAGAGGCAGGCTTAAAAGATATATATTTCACATGTGTGATCAGTACTATGGAGAAATAGTCGAAATTTCTTTCAGCATTTTACAGAGACACCTGACCTATTGGGGAAGATGGAAAATGGCAAGTCTGGGAGGGCTTTTCTGGGGGAGAGACTTTCCTCTGAGACTTACAGGATGAGTAGGAAGTACCCAGGGGAAGTCTGCGCTAAAATGCAAGCTCTTCAGACTGTGTTTTGGTCCCTTAATCATATAATTCCACCTGGAAAGCACATTTAATGATGTTCTAGAATGTATAAGCATGTCTAAAGAAACACATCTGTATTCATTATCACCTTTTCAAGTACTATTATTGTTGTGAAATATTAAAGAGAGCAAGATCAGAAAAATCTAGTGTGGTGGATAATCTGATTTATTAGACTTTGCCAAGTGTTCTGTACATTTCTGTATGAATTAAATAGAATTGAGAAAAATCACAATTATTTAAAACAGATGAATTTGCCAGATAAAGATCTGATATTTTTAAGTGATAAAATTACTACCCTCAAGAAATAATAACATTACATCTTCAATCAGTAAGGCATCAAGTATGAGAACTGATGTCTTTCCTTTAACTATTAAAAAAAATTTTTTTTTTTGGCGGTACATGGGCCTCTCACTGTTGTGGCCTCTCCCGCTGCGGAGCACAGGCTCCAGACACGCAGGCTCAGCGGCCATGGCTCACGGGCCCAGCCGCTCCGCGGCATGTGGGATCTTCCCGGACCAGGGCACGAACCCATGTCCCCTGCATCGGCAGGCGGACTCTCAACCACTGCGCCACCAGGGAAGCCCTATTTTAAATTTATAGTTCATATTTTGGCAAGCAAGGGAGGACAATTAAATTTTCAGACTCCTGTTACACAGTAAGTCAGATGCAGAATTTAGAGGAAAATCAAGAACTAGGTGATGTTAACCAAAATAATATGATTTGGATAAACTAAGATGCACATTACACAGCTAGGTTGATTCTTATTTAGACTAGCACATGTAAGTATGATCACATTATGGTCACTGTCAGTAATTATGATAGCCACATTAAACAATGTGCACTCCCAGCTGGAAAGAGAAATGAGTAAAATAATGAATTGTGCTTAAGTCTATACTTTTTCACAAAAGTAATTGTTTAGAAAAACTTTATGTCTTGATTCATTGCCCTTGTTAAAAGAAACGAGTTTACTTTCTGGTGTGAAATACAAGACCTGTGAAATTCAAGCATACTTGAGAAATACAAACATTTTCATTTTTTAATCAGTTATAATGAAAATTAAAAGCACCCCTTGAACAAGCAAAATAATCCTATTGGAAAAAAGTGAAAATTTCGGATGTTGGGAATTGTTTAACAGTTCTTCATTGTTGTCTATGATGTTTAACTCTTAATGTATGTTGAGTCTAAGATTATTTGAACAATCTGCATGGTAACTCCAAACAATTGAGTCACTTAAAATGGGGGAACGTATGTATTGCTTCAGTAGAATATCTGTGATTAAAATGAAATTTATTAACAATTTAACTAGCAAGACCACATCCTAGTGTGATTTTTAAAAGCAGATTCTATGTACCTTAGTGGCAATTGAAACTAACTTAAATATCTAACCATCAGAGATTAGTTACATGTATTTTAGTATATTCATATGATGGAATTTTACTTCACTCTTTTAATGATGGTGTTGAAGAATATTTTATGACAGAAAAAATTTTTATGACATATTGAGTGAAAATGTAGGTTACATAGCCATTTTAGACTGTTATTCCATATTGTAAGAATAAAAGTCTATACATGCAGAGTGAAAAAATGAAAAAAAAAAGGCTACAATAAAATGTAGGATGCATATGTGATTATATTTGAGAGAGTTATTGTAAATTTGGGGTTATTTTTGTATTTTCCAAATGTCCCAAAAATATATTCCTCTGATATTTTGAAGAAAAATAAAATCTCATTAGAACCAATTAGTATCTGAATATAGGGATATAAACCATATTATTTTTAGTATGCACTCAAAGAATATTTGTGGCAAAATATTGACATGCTAAATTAGTAAAACAATTTTTCTAACTTTGTAGTTGAAGCGTTGTAAGAAAAAAGTAAGCTTTAGAAATCTTTGAATAAATAGAATAATTTTTGTATGATGTTTTCGTAAGGTTGTTTTACTGGCTTCAGCAAACATCTGTTTTGTTTCAAAGATATTCATATGATACATAAATGCAAGAAGGTATGTACTATGCCAGTGAAATTCTACCTTCTAGGTGTAATAAAGCAGCTTTAAAGTAGTATATAGTGATAGAAAATTGAGAAAATGAGATTAGATCAAATCAACAAAGATTTTCAGTTAGAATAATGGAATTGGATGATTTCGTTTGGAATGTGGCCAGGACGTTAAAGAGGAGGTGATTAAACTCTTGGGAAAATATATAATTATCCTTGTTGTTAAGACAGTAGGTTTACATTTCATGTCAACTTTCAACAGCAGTTTGTTTCTCAGAGACAACTGTAGGATATGGATTCAGTATTTATCCACAAGAATGAGCACCTCATATTTAGAATCCTACTTTTCAATCACGCCAAGCAGCTATTAAATCCCAAAGGCCTGATTGAGCTTTTCAAAAGACATGTCATTTTTCCATAAGAGAAATACATTAATAGGCTGTAAAACAAATAACATAAAACTTTCAATATGGTGTATAATACTAAAATTTAATGAATTCTTTATTATTAATGTTATTATTATTATATTGTTATTATTATTATTTATGATAAACTTGGATACTCTTCTTCCAAAGTTATTATAACATTAAATATTTAGGCCTACTTTTTATTTACTGACCCAGAAATTAGCCTCTAAATAGGGAGCTCTAATGGAATTTCAAGATGTTTTTTGAATGAACATAATGCCTCTTTAATGAACTGATTAAAATAACTGTTAGAACCTAGCTAAAATACTATTCAGAATAAACAAAGTAGCAGGTGGGACTAAACATAAAGAATGTACAAAATGAGACATAAATCCTAACATATGTACCTCAAGCCTCTAAATATTTCTTGAATGGTTTTTTAAAAAAGTGATGAAAAACCAAAAACATTAAACAGTTTTGTACAACACATCTGCAGAATTAAACATAATGTAAATTACTTACAAAATAGTTTGTGTCCAAATGGTAAGCCTATAGAGTGTGTCATTCAGCTGTGCAGCTGTTAACTATGATCCCAATTTAAGAGATTTTTAATTCATGGTTAGAATAGTATATGCTTGGTTGCAGATATATCTGGAAGTAAGAAATGAAAAGATAGCAAAATTCTATGGTATGATATCAATATATATCCACCTTTATGTTTTTCAGTATACTTTGAATGTCTTAACAAACTTGTACTATATATTTTTCCATGCCTTCTCATTAAAGAGAAATATAAAACCCCTTTGAACATTTTAGAAATAAAATAAGATTTAGACACCTAAATTCCATGTAGAAGTAAAAGTACAGATATGTATATTTCAGAGTCACTTTTTTATTCCAAAATGAAAGTAGATCTTTAAACAAACAAAACAAAACTTAAACATCAATGGCTTCCTCAAGCTGGAACCAAATCTGCAAGAATAACATTACTTTAAATAATAATTTTTGTTTGTACTTCACAGTCTGTTGTGGGGATAAGATTCAGGGAGCCAAGGTTCATAATCCATGTTCAGCCTCATATTAGTTAAATGTCCACCTTCTCCTCATGTATAAAATAGGATAATAATGGTAATTGATCTACTAATGTGTTTCTGAGGATTTAAATGAGTTAATATGCAAAAAATACCTCTAGCACATAATGCTATATAATGTTGGCTGTTACTATTTTTATTCTATTAGGAAATGGAGATAGAAACAAAAAGCCATGGTTCTTATATTCCAGAAGACAGAAATATGTTAAATTCTCTGTATAATATAATAGTAATATAATTATATTTTACCATATCTAGTGATAGAAGTGTTCTAAAGGTAGAGATTCTTAACCAAGAATTTCTGATTAACCTGCTCTGATGGAAAGAAATGTCTAGTGATTTAGAGGACTGGGTCCTAGTTTTGAGTAAAGCACTAACTAAAGGTGTATTCTAGGGAAAGTCAGTTTCTTTAAACTTTAGGTTTCTCATTTATGAAAAATTAATCTTAAAGGTCACTTCCAGTTTGAATGTTATATACTTTAAAGTCGGATTCCAATCTCTTTGCATTCAAATAACCTGACCCAAATCAGCATGTGCCTACTTAGTCAGAACCTTGGCTTTTAAGTTACCGAAGTACACCGAGACATCAACTCCATGTGTGACATTCATGTTAGTTCTCTGTTAGCTGAAGTGGACAAACGATTGAACTATATATCTGAGAAAATATACTTTAGAACTACAGAAATAGGTTCATTAAGGAAGCATTTTTCCAAAAGATAGATTAACAAACAATAAGACATTCATTTATTCATTTAACAAACATCTGACTGCCTACGAAGTAGCAGGCACTGTTTTGCATGCTGGGAATAAAAGAGTGAATAAAATAGTCAAGAATCTCTGACCTCATAGAACACTCTAGGAGGAGTGGATCAATTGATAAAAATAAATAAGGAAATATGTAATGTCTTAGATGGGGATAAGTGCTCTGGAGGAAAAACAAAACAGAACAAAAACAAAGCATGAAAAGGGTACGGAAAGTATTGTGTAAGGGTGTAATTTTAAAATTGGTGGTCAGAAAAAGCCTCTCTGAGGTGGTTTGATTTTAGAAAACCTGAGAGAGGGAAGAGGGTAAGTTTGCTCACCCATGAAGGTAGGTATTCCAGCCAGAGCGAGTACAAAATCTGAGGCTAGAGGTTGCCTGATAACATTCTAGGAAAAGCTAAGAGGCTGTTTTGGTGAAGCAAAGTGAGCAAGGGCAAGTATGGGGAAGGAGATGCTGTCAGGGAGGTTGGGAGACCAGCTCCTGTGCAGTCTTGTAGACTTCTGGAAAGAGTGGGCTGTCGTCACTTTAAGTGAGATGGAAAACCACTGGAGGGTTTTGAGCAGAGGCTTATATTTGAACCCAGCTTGTTTTGAACCAAAGTGCCTGTCCTACCATGGAGCTCTTTTTCTTTTTCCCCCCCATACATTTTGGTTCAAAATATGCTGGGTTCATATATATGATCCATGACTTCCAGACCTCTGAACTTTGAGTTAATGACTTACTCTCCCAACCTCATCTCTAAATTAGGGTGATAATGCCACCTCACGTGATCATGGTGAGAATTAAATCAGATAACATTTGTAAAGGGCCCAAAACGTTGCCCTCAATCAATGCTACTTCCCAGTGTCCTCTCCTTTTTCTTCAGAAACTTATTGTCTGTTGACATTAAAGAATTAAATCCTAGTGAGACCCATTTTGCTAACAGTTAAGGTCCTAGGTGCTACCACAAGGATTTAGCAATATAGCATCTAATTTTAGAGTACCTACAATGTCCCCAAGATGCTGAGATGCTAAAAGGCAAGCACAGTCACAGTAATTCCATAGGGACTCAAGTGTATCACAGCTTATATTTTTTAATGGGCCTTAGAGGCTGTTAGTGAGACTGGAGCACATGATTAGGTGAAGCCTAAGGAGTTCTAGCCCACGTTTTCCTGTATTGAAAACATTGATAATGCCTAGTAAAGACAGATAACCCAGGGAATCTCTTCTCCCTATGGTTCCTGGTTTTGGGGCCATAATTACCCAAAGGCAGAGAAACAAAAAAAAAATAATACTGTTAAAATGTGCCCTATGTACATTTGAAAGAAAACATTCTGGTAAACTTTATTCTCTTTGATGAGGAATAAAGTTACACATATTTAAAAATTCTACGTAGCATTTCTTCTCTTTTCTTTCCTCTTTTCTCTTTTCTTTTCCTTTCCCTTTCTTTCTTTCTCCTTTTTTTTCCTTTCTTTCTTCCTTCCTTCCTTCCTTTCTTTTCCTTCCTGCCTTCTTTCCTTCCTTCCTTTCTTTCCCTTTTATTATTCTAACTCTAAATTATTTCTTTTTTCCTTGAACTCTTATTGCATGTAAAATCTATACCCAACCATACGTGATTTATTACATGTGATTTGTTGCTGTCATATACGGCACTTAGAATCAGTAAGTAATATTGTATTGCTCATTTAAAAAAAAATAAGTTATCCTGTAGGTAACTACCATATGCTATTTAGTGAGGAAAACTGAAGCTTTCAATTGTCAGTAGTGAGAGATATTACTACAGAAGCAGCATGGCATAGACTGAGCAATGTTTACTCTAGAGACAGGGTGTTTCAAAACACAGTAGATATTCCAACAGATATGAGTTTATTCTCCCTTTATTAGGATTACTTTAGGTTACCTTCTTAAATGGGACTTTTCTTATGTATCCAAACTTAGAAAAATATTCAAATATTAAATTATTCAAATATTCAATCTAGTTCATCAATTTAGGTACCAAAAATTGCACAGATTATTCAGCAATTTTGTATAAAAATTGATAAACTATTGTAATCCGAGAGATAATACAGCCCAGCCTTTGTGTGTACTGTATGTATCATGGTGCTTCTTACCAGACCTCCTGGAATTTCAGCTTGCATCTCAGGCTTGGTCTGATTCTCGGCTTCTTGGTAGGGGTGGAAAAGAGAGAAATGTTCTGGTTTGTATTTTTCTTAAGAACTCAACTGTGTTCCTCCTGATCTGGGTAAGTGATATCTGGAATCCCTAGAGGGATCCTGGGAGTTTTGTTATTTCCTGAGTTCCTATAACTACCCCTGTGAAAGAGAAAATCAAATTAGACCTACTCAAGATATCATTACTGCTCTAGAATGTTGAATGTCAAAAAAGCTCCTATTTACAGGACTACTAGAATGTCTTACTTTCAGGTTTCCTCAAAATTCTCATTTAAAAAAAGAAAATCTCACTTTAGGGAGGCTGAATTTCATAAGCTTCAAATGATCAAAATTCTCTAAAAGGAACTTGAGACTCTACCACTCATTCAGATCACGGTGATCAGAATAGAGTTTCTGAGTGCAAATTATGACACTTTCTCCATACCTTGATCTTTGTCTCCCACCCAATAAGTCTGGAATGAGTCAGAGTTCTATTGTATGTGTCAGAGCTGCCCGAAGACCTGACATATGTGGGCACCATGTCCATGTGTATACACACACACTTGCACACATACTCATACAGACACATTGATTATTTCATGCAGTCTCCTAGTAACTTAATGTCCAGGAGTAAAAACGGAAAAGTGACAAGTTGCTATGATTCACCCACCTCCAGGAATACACTGAGCTGCAATTTAATCCCAATGACACTGTTTTTTTTGTTTTTGTGGTTTTTTTGGTTTGTTTGTTTGTTTGTTTGTTTTTCAGTATGCGGGCCTCTCACTGTTGTGGCCTCTCCCATTGCGAAGCACAGGCTCCGGATGCGCAGGCTCAGCGGCCATGGCTCACGGGCCCAGCCGCTCCGCTGCATGTGGGATCTTCCCGGACCGGGGCACGAACCCGTGTCCCCTGAGTCGGCAGGCGAACTCTCAACCACTGCGCCACCAGGGAAGACCAATGACACTGTTTTTGATTCTTCTGATAGTTTCCACTCTGGAGCCTGTGTAGCTCCCTATATAAGAGCTCTGAGGGCCTGAGGAATAGGTTTCTATTTACATCTGGCCTCTATAGAGCCCTTTATTGTTTCCTGCACATAGATAATGTTCACTGTTTGTTTGCATGAGTAAGTGAGTGAGTGAAAGGAAGAAGTTATGAAAGTTCTCAGGTACACTGAGTTTGACTTGTTACAGATGCCAAATACCTTCTGAATACAAATTTTTGTCTTCAGGTACTACCTTTACTGATATAATTGACAGAAAAGTACAGTTTGGATGAGGCAGGAGAAGAAGAAAGGATCAACATATGTGAGCTGGTGATGATGACCCTCATGCTGGGGTGGCAGGGGCCGGGGAGGGGCTGCCAGAAGTTAGTTCCTGGAGGGTTCTTCCTGCTGACTCTCCTAGGTAGGATAGCCTCGAGGAGTAGGAGAGAGGAGTTGCTGGTGGGTGGGAGGATGTCGCTAACTCAAGTTGAGAAATAAAAGGATCAAAGGGAGTATTAATATGGTTTCCATTCAATGACAATGAGATGGTAAAGGAGAATTTGAGAAATCTTAGCAAATTTCTGGAGACCAGGAGACTCACTTTGGAAAAACAATAAGATAGGGATTCTTACACATATTCTATTGATACTTTATATGTAAAAGCATACATCCTTTACTAAGTGGAAGTTCAAATCTTTATTTAAAATGCACTCAGATGATATGAGGATTTGAGGGATTTTTCTCCCTCTCTTTGTTTCAAGTACCATGCTTTAGGTTATTTATTTTCTATTACTAAGTAAGCTTATCTTAAAAGCACATTTTATACCAAGGGAAAAAAAGGCATATTCTATGTTTCTCACTAAATATCCTTCACAAAGACCAAATCGATGTATGTTTTTCAGCATTTAATGCACATTCTTGTTTTTTATTGCTGGAAAGGTTTTGGCTGGAGTCTTTGAATTCTTATCTCCAGCCTGTTTACTGAATTTTCAATCAGCTTTTTCAGGATTAAACTATCTTTCACTTTCAGAGATAGGTTCTGTTAGCCAGAGTTTCTTTCTACAAAATGCTGCTCCAAGGTCACTGGTTGTACCATCAGCATCCAAAATGAATATATTATTTGCTTTTAAAACTGTATCCTGGGCTTCCCTGGTGGCGCAGTGGTTGGGAGTCCGCCTGCCGACGCAGGGGACGCGGGTTTGTGCCCCAGTCCGGGAAGATCCCACATGCCGCGGAGCGGCTGGGCCCGTGAGCCATGGCCGCTGAGCCTGCGCGTCCGGAGCCTGTGCTCCGCAAAAAAAAAAAAAAACCAAAACTGTATCCTTTGTTAGATAATGCATGTGCTCACTTAAAAAAAAAATGTACAACATTATTTAGACAAGAGTAAATTCATTCCCACCTCTCCATCCATCATGCATTCCCCTCTCCAGAGTCAACCACTGGAAGCAGGTTCTGGTATATCCTGACAGATAACAAATAAACATTTTGAAGTTATTGTACATTACTTGGTGCATAATAATTTGTAAAAGTATAATAGTCCTAAATATCAATATCTACCATTTACTGGGCACTCACCATGTCTCAGGTGGTTTTTGTATAGTGTCTTTTTTAATAGAAAGAAAGAAAAATGAATGAGTGAATAAATGCATGAATGAATGCAAGAATGCCCATCAGATGCGCTAGGCTTGTTTTGCTTTGGGTATGATTTGTGACTATCTCAAGAGTCTCTGATTCAGAAAGGAAAACGGAGATTTGGCCTGTTAACAGAGCTAGTAACTGGTAGGTTGGGATTTCAGGGCGGGGTGTATGAGACGTTAAAGCCCACGCCTTTTGGTTTTGAAATGCTGAATGACTTCTCTTACAATCGCAAACTCCCGGGTAGCAAGGATGGTTTTTACATTTGTCCCCCTTCCTTAGTTACTTCCCCATTGTTAGCATTCTGATACTGAGAGTCAATGAAGTTGAAGGAGAGGCATTTGCTTACAAAAGATAAAAAGTCCCCATGGCCCACTCCTGCGCCCCTCGAGTTGGGTAGCCTTTCTACGGGAGACTCAACAACTACAGTTTAAAAGAAACTGATTTTCGTATTACATATAACTACGTAATAAATTCTACGTAGTTATTTCTCTACCTCCTGTCCTATAGGCTTGTTTGCCCACGTTTGATTTTTTTTTTTTTTTTTTTTTTTTTAATGGGAATAGGGAAGGGTGAAGACAGAGTTATTTGAGAGTTTATTTCAACTCCTGTAAGCGGTAGGGAAGAGGTTAAGCTGGACCAGGAGGGTTTTTGAAGTCTTTGGCTGGGAGGTTCCATTTGGAGAAAGGTGCAGGGGAGCCAGGGGTGTCGAGAGAAACAAGGCAAGTTCCAATTCGCTCGGCTTTGTGATCCTGAGCAGTTTGATTCTCACCTGAGGGCGTAGTCGGGCACCCTGGCTTATGGATGGAAATATTAACGAGCAGAACTTGCCAGACCGGCGTCTGGAGAGTGTAAAGTGAAGCGTGGAAAGGACTGCGCGGCCCCTTTAAGTATTCTCGGGCTGGGAAAGAGAGGGAGGAAACCGGGAGCCGCGGGGACTGTGGGGGAAACCCGCAAGCAATCGAGCCAGAGAAGAGGCAGCGTGAGAGTAGAAACTTCAGACGCCGCTGATCCCAGCGGAGTTCGGGTGAGCCGCGGCTGCCGTCGCTCCCACCCGCAGCGGCATCCTCCTGGCCCCTCTCCGCCACCCCGGGGAGGTCGGGTGCCTCTCTGCAGCTACCACGAGCCAGGGCTGCGGGCAGCCACCGCCTGGAAGTTTAGGCTCC
Organism: Neophocaena asiaeorientalis asiaeorientalis; assembly: GCF_003031525.2. Lineage (NCBI taxonomy): Eukaryota > Metazoa > Chordata > Mammalia > Artiodactyla > Phocoenidae > Neophocaena > Neophocaena asiaeorientalis. The sequence continues at coordinate 79,368 of NW_020172694.1, forward strand.
AGCGTTCCAGCCGCGGAGAGTTCGGGGTGCCTTGCGCGCACGCCCCCGCGGGCGAGGGGCCGGAGGGATGGTGAGCGCCGCGCTGGGCTGGGGGCGCCCGGGAGGCTTGAGTGTGTCCGCGGAGCTGCTGCCTTCTTCAGTACCCTCCGCATCCCCCAAGTGATGGGAACAAGGGCCCGCCCAGGGAACCGCTGTCGCCGCACCGCCCCCTTGCTCGCCCCCAGCGCGCGGAGTCACCCAGGCACACCCCCAGCACCCTGTGCCCGTCCTCCCGAGCTGCTGCCACTGCCTTGGCTGCCTTTGCCTCCGGCGCGGGTGGCCAGCTGTTGACTGGGCTCGCCTATAGACGGAGAAGCACTTTTCGGCCCTCCCTAATCCGTTCTCACACGCCAACTTTGCCGCCGCCGCGCCGGCCCTCGCCGCGGGAGCACGCCGGGAGGCTCGGCAAGATTGTGGAGGCAGGAAACCGCACAACTGCTCTTCTGCTTCGGCTCTTTGTTGTTCGCTTTGGATGGTCCTTGGAAGTGGCCAAGCCTCCTCGGAAACCCTGGCGCCAGAGAAGGCAAACCTTGGAATTCTTAGTCTGCAGAGGGCTCAGAGATACTGACAAGCGTCCGGAGAGGTGGACAAGTAATTGCCCTAAAAACTCCTGGCGGATTGACCCACGTTGCTTATATTAAGCCTTTGTGTGTAGTGTGTGGCTTCATAAATTTGGAGACCCCATTTCTACTCTCTCCTCTTGGCATGAGACTGTATGCAGGATCCACCCGAGGACAATGATCGCGGAGCCTGCTCACTTTTACCTCTTTGGATTAATATGTCTCTGTTCAGGTAACCCCGCGTCTTCCTCCTTCACCCTCCATTCCCCTTGCACGCCCCCTCTCCACTTTTCAAAATCAACCCCGAACTGCATTTTGGTGACCTCTCCCTTCTAAGGCCGGAGGGGCCCGACCCCTGGCAGGAGTTTTAGACGAAAAGGTTCTTAGTTCCTACTTTGTGTTGTCCCCTTTCCCTCATCTCCCAAGACCTTCCAAGCCTCTTCGCAGACCTAGGCCTTTTGCCAAGTTCGAGGCACGCCCAGATCATTCTGGGCAAACGCACGTCGGAGCGCAAGGGTGGGAGAGTCAGCGGTTGGCGGTGAGCTTGGGCCATGAGGATGAGCCAAAGTGAGTTTCAGCCCTCGGCTGCTTCCCGCGGGAAGGGAGGTGTGCGCCCGGGGAGCTGGAGCTCAGAAACCCGCCAGGATTGCTGAACCTGGTCCTCCAATTCGCCCCTCCTCTTTCGAGCAAAGGGGTTATTAATAGTTTTATATAACCAAGGTCTGTAATTAAATTCGATTCTGAAGAAACTTCAGGAAATAACTCCTTACCGTAGGATATAAAGTATCCCCGCTGCCTGGGTGAGTTTAGAAGGAAAACAAGAGGTTGCAAGCATCTGAAAGGGAACACTTAGTTGCCTGGGAGTTTTCATTGGCAAGGGAAAACAGAAGGCTGAATTTAGGATTTTGGGGATTCATTAAATAGTACCAGAACTCTTCCCATGAGCTGTTGGAAGGATACTGCAGTGGGATACGTCTGACCTAAGAGTGTACACTGCATCTACACTTCCAAATAGTTTTCTTACCCTCCCGAAGAAACTTTTACTATGAGGGAACAGAGTCACGGCTCAACTTTTCTTTCTTTCCTTTTGGTAGATTCTGGTTTCAATCAAGGATCCGATTTCAGGCCTTAACACACACACACACACACACGCACACACACACACACACACACACACACACACACAGTGTACCTCAGGGAATTTTTTATAGTCCTGTACTGAGCTTCAAGTTGCATCAGAGCCTGTACGTTAGAGTCACTCAATTTCCATGATTATGAAACAGTTTTGAAAGGTTGGTTTGAGCTTTTTGTGGTCCAGGGCTATGATTAATATTTTGACCAAGGATTTTACTTAAGGAAATATGTAAAAGAAAAACACATCAGCTAAATGATGGCAAATAAATCCCTAAAATAATCCCTAAAATATGCTTTCTGACTAAAAGGAACCCTTGCAACGGAACTAAATGAGAAATTTATTAAATTGTTATTCCTTTGAAGAAAACAGAAAGCTGAAGTTTTCATTCCTGTCACAGTGGAAGGATGACTAGATTAAACAGACTCTTTGGGGCCGGCCACCTCTTCTTTCTTCCAGCTTCCCCTCTCTCGTGTATTTTTTTCTTAGTTTTCATATCTGAGGGATTGAATGGTTTCCCACCCCCATACCAGCCAAGGATGCAAATCAGAAACATTCAGATCTGATCTCTCTATTTGTCTCTCTTCGCCAAGTCTCCCCCTAGTTTAATTTTACAGCTTCAGATACCTTTGAGATTTTTGTTGATTCACCTTCTCGGTTAAAGTTTATTCACGTGTGTAAAGTGAAGTGTCAGTGTGATAAATGACTGGAGGAGCAGATTACTGAAGATAGGGGGATTAATGGTCATTAGTCACTGTTTGAGCTGAGTTTGTATATGTTGGGACATTTTATCATGGCAGTAGATTAAAGATAGGGTCACAGTAATAGGATGTCACTGAAAGCTAGTCGTGTCAGCGTGCAAATTCTGTCTTCACTTGGAGAAATGTTGGAGCGTGTACTGCCCTTTAGATTTAATAATTTGATTAGTACTTAGTACCTGAGATTTGTAATTTAAATAGATAGAAGGCATTTATAACCTTAGAGCTGAAATGATTTCTGGCTTTGTTTTTCTAATTTAATTTTCCACCGAAGCTGCTGGTGATTTTAATAAACCTAAGTTTTTCCGATAGGTGTGGTTATCCACTTTGTTGGTGGGGTCAGAGTTGTCCTTGTGAGATGCTCTCTCATATTTAACCTGAAGCTGTTTATCGGTCTTCTGCTGACTTTCACTCCAGCTGTGAATCTGAACTTGGGGAGGCCAGATTACTGGGCTGCTGGGGAGGGTTCACGACTGTGCTATTCTAAAGCCACACTTTGACTTGAATAAAAACTTCACAAAACTCAGATAAGTAAGTAGAGTTGGGCATGCTCAAGACACCTGGGCAGGGAATGAATGAAGTTCTTGAAAGGTTGTGTTTCATATCTTGCCTCAAGCCTAAGATCACAGTCTATCACTTGTTAATGGAGTGTATTTAAGAGAAATGTGGTGAGTTTAAATAAATCAAAGTGTACTGAGGGGGGTAAGGTACCTTCAACAAGATTTAACCTGTAAAAACATCTATTGGTTGTCAGTTCTTTTTTCTTTTCCTTTTTTTTTTTTTTTAAAAAAACCTGGCTGCCAACTTAACAAAGTCCTATAGTTTTCTTCATACAGATTATAAACTTCACGTTGATGTGTTGATGTCATACTTAACATCAAAATATGTGTTTGTTTTTTGTAGTCTTTTATTTATTAGCCTAATGCTACAATATATAACTTTTTATTCTAGGAAACTAAGATTTTGGAAAAAATAGGTATTTCTTTAGAAATCCTTTTTCATGGTAAATTTCTTTAGTGTTTGTATACCTGAGTTCTTTTCTGTGGAGAGCTAGACTTTTGGTGAGGGGAGCAGATGGGATAGCCCTGGAAAAAAAAAATCTGTGTGATCTCTCAGGAACTGATTCTAAACATTCTTTCTTTATGGACTTCCTCTCCTCAACTCCATTTGATCAAAACTGCTTTTAAGTGAAAAAGTGATTGAATTTCAGTTCAGACTTAGGATGAGATCTGAACTTCATATGAAGTAGAAATTCACTAGTGCTGTCTTCCTTTCCTCCTTTTTTTTGGGAGGGAGGAGTCTTTTTCTCTTGGGGGGAGGGAAATTTTTTAGATAAGTTTCACTATGTGAGCCACTTATCTTGCTCTGTGGTCTCTGTAACTGGAAAGATTCTTTGGTAATTCCAATAATTTCTTATTCATTTCTTTATAAACTTATTGGCTTTTAAATACACTTATCTGAATACTGTGACATCTTTTAAAGGCATCCTATTTCTTGATAATGGGGCCTCTAATACATAAGATATTTACAGTTAAAATGTCTCAGAACAATAAATTTACCTGAAATTTTCCCTTAGTCTTCCCTATGACAAATGAAATACTCTTGTGTGAATAAAGTGATACAAAATGCTAAATTTCAAACCTATAATCACAGTTGTTTGTTTATTTATTTATTTTATGTTGAGTAGGTATCTGTAATTTAAAATACTGGGCAAGAGGAATAAGATTGGGAGGAAGCTTAGAATAACAGCTTGCCAATGAAGACCATAAATAGTTGAGTATGTATCATCTTCTGTGTTAATAAGAGATGTTAAGGTAATGCTCATTTTAAGTTCTGGCCTTTAGAAAAATGTTTAATTCTAAAGACAAAAGTATAACTGCCTTGCATGCTTGATTTCTTATAGAAAAATATAAGGAAATCAAAATTGTTACTCAATTAAAAATTAGGCCTAAGGTAATCTGTAGAGTGTATTAAGAAATTCGGTAATAAGAAAGGAAAAAAAAAAAGTGGAACCAGAAGCAGAAGGCTAGAGAAGTACAGTAGAAGAAACAGATCCATAATTAAGCTGGTTTTAAACTATAGGAGGAGGGAGAGTGGCAGTAGACAGAGCCAATCTTAGTGTACCCTCTGACCACACATAGCACAAAGAGCAAATCTGAAAAGTGGGCTCTTGAAAAATTGATGTCAGTGTGTATGCTCTATGTTTAACAACTATATAAAGAACTAGACAATTTTTAAAGCAAAGGAGTGGTTTGAAACATGGAGTAGTTTGAAAACAAAGGAGTAGTTGGAATCTTTAATGAATTCATAAAATAGTTTTTTTTTAAGCTATATTTAAGAAGAGTTTAGAATGTTGACTTCCTCAATTTATACAGAAGAGTGGAAAGCTAAGTAGTTACCTCCTGTATCATAATGTTTTTGCTTAGAGGAGACCAGCAAGTGAGAGAAGGAAATAATAAAAAAAATGAGATCAAGTTCAAATTCTGGGGCACCGTAAGAAACTTTATGATGATGACTGCTGCTAGTGCTATGAAGATATGACTGTCATTTGTGGACCGGTCACCATTATCTTATTTAATGCTTATAAGAGCCCTATGACATAGGTGCTATTCTTACGAAAATTTTACTTTATCTGTATTTTATCGCTGTGGAAACTACATCATAGAGAGGTTAGGAGATGTGGATGAGCAGGGATTTGAACCATGCTGATTCCAAAACCCTTAACCACTCTGCACTTTCCTAGTTGAAAGAGAAATGAAGGTTTAAAATAAGAAAGATTATGGTTCAATCAATCATTTTTTTTTTTTTAATTTTAAAACATGTCCCCCAAATTCACCCAAACAAGACTGTGGTTTGAACTCTTGAGAATTTGGAAGGGAGGCATTTTTTATCCTGCCATTAAGTAAATGATCTTTAAATTTTTAGATCACCAAGCAAGATGATCGGTTCTTTACATTCAACCAGCTCACATCCAGCCTTTATCATGTCTGTATTTCCTGGCATGCTTAAAAAAAGACACCGAACAGAAGTCAAAACAATGACTGCTGGTGATGTAGAAATACACGGATTCCAAGTTGTATTTTGAAAAATGAATGCCGTCCTCATTCATGCACACTTGAGGAAAGATTTTGCTCTGAGTCCCAAGGCAAATAATTGGTGCTTATCAGGGAAGAGCCTGCCTGTGGAGAAACAATCATTTCCCCTGGGGTTGCACCTTCCCCTCTGGGTTGGGCATGGGCTGGTGGTCATTTAGTAGTAGATGAGCCTTCTGCTTGACTGCTATCCACAGATGACTCACTTCATGGTTACTGATCATGGAAGGGTGTTGAGTGTTAATACCTGGTTGATCAGCTGGTTGGAAACTGCTTATGCATAGCCAATAAAGTTGCCATCCTGTGGAGATCAAAGGCCATCTCCTTTCCCTACAGTTCCGGATTAGCATGGTTTCCTTTTCCCCTTGTCCCTCTACCTTCAGCACTTTCCTTCAATCTTGCTGTTGAGGAAAAGGAAGAAAAAAAGATTATCTGTAGTGTACAGGGAGATAGCTTTGATCTCCACTTCCTTGCTTCCCTCTCTTTTGCTCTTTAGCCAACCAAAAGGCTATTTCTAATGCTGGAAGGTGTCATGTTGCTTGCTTCATGGGAGAGCTCAGTCTCATTTCCTGTAAGCCAAAACAGACTGCTACAAATTCCCTTACTTCTGTGATTTTACTTGGCTTCCAAATGTCTTACGACAATGTTGTTCCACACATAAACCAATATTTTGAACAGCATGACTGTGCATATCTTTCTGACTTCATTCAATGGGAGAAGTACCTCTGCCATGTTCAGAGCTGTCCGTGGCTTACAGCCGGAAAAGAATATCTGTTTATTTTATTTAATTAATTTATTTTCTGATTGGAAGGAGAGTGTATAGAAGGTAAACAATGGTAGAAAAGGTTCTTAGATCGTGAGTTTGATGCTGAATGGTCTACAGGCTTAATGCCTGTCACCTAGTTTGACACTTAAATGAAGCATTAAAAGCACCACCAGTGGATACAAGCAAATGTATACAGAGCAGTGTGGTTCTGCCTTAAGTGGGAATATATTCTTTTTGTGTCAAGCGAGTGATTTATATGTAGCATATAGGAAGTAGTAGGCTTCAATTCCTAATAATACCGTGTATCTCAGGGATCTGTTTTTTCAATCATGTTAGTTTTCCTTACTAGAAAACACATTTTTAAAGCACTTCTGGCAAGTAGTAGCTCATGGTCACACTTTCTCAAAATGCTCTTGATTGGATTTCAGAAAGTATCAAGTTCAAAGTATGGGTCATCTATGCGTATGTTCAGCTTATGTGTACATGCCCCGAGAACCAGGGACAGCTTATCCACAGTCAGCCATGGAACGAGCATGGAGCCTTTGGAACTTTCTCCCAAAGTTATTTGCAAGAGGTTCTGCTTGACAATGTCAGAGACCGAATCTGTATCCCTGACACTCTGTAGGTTTTTCTTTTCTTTTTTTTAAAATTTATTATTTTTGGCTGCATTGAGTCTTCGTTGCTGCGCGCGGGCTTTTCTCTAGTTGCGGCGAGCAGGGGCTACTCTTCGTTGCGGTGCGCGGGCTTCTCATTGCGGTGGCTTCTCTTGTTGCGGAGCACTGGCTCTAGGTGCGCGGGCTTCAGTAGTTGCAGCACGTGGGCTCAGTAGTTGTGGCTCGCAGGCTCTAGAGTGCAGGCTGAGTAGTTGTGGCTCATGGGCTTAGTTGCTCTGCAGCATGTGGGATCTTCCTGGACCAGTGCTTGAATCCGCGTCCCCTGCTTGGCAGGCAGATTCTTAACCACTGCGCCACCAGGAAAGCCCTGTAGATTCTTCTTTTAATGTGAGGAAAGTTCTCTTAGGAGTAATAAAATCGTTACATGTGACCATTTAGTACTTTAAAAATCATTTCAGGTATATGTTATTTCTTGATATAACTTAAAATTTCAATGAACATAACAAGAGGTGTGCTTATATGACAGTCAAGTTCCTTGTAGCATGTGATGTATGGTCATAATTTATGCACCATCATGGAAAAAAATATCAACTCTGTAAACTCATTCATGGATGTTAGCAGAAGAGGAAACAGAGGCCAGATTTTAGTTTCTCTCCACTCATGTGACGGAGGCCCTTTTCTGTCATTAGCAATCCCAGGTAGAGTTTGAAAGGAAAATGGGGCAAAAGAATAAGTGAATCAGGCTACATTTGTCTGTTCCAAGATCATTTGGCATCAGATGGTGCTAATGAGGTGCCATCTCAAAATTTAATCTCCAAACTTCAGTAACATGCATACTCTGTTATATTTTCTGTTTTAGCATGTGGTTGTTTTCTTCCACTAACAATGTACTAACTTTTAGTTTGGCTGGAAGTATCTGCCTGCAATTCCTTTCCTATATAAAGGAAATATAAAATGTATACTTTGCAGTTTCACTGACCTAAAGCTGATTTTGTTTACTCAGGCTTGATTTAAAAGGCAGTCTTTTATTACTTGGAAACTTCCCTAATGGTGCTTGTTCATATATCAAAGTGAGTTAAAACACATTTGTAAGTGTTAACTACACACCTCTGGGTAACTTTAAACTACTTTAGTTGCCTGGTTTGGGAAGTAATTTCAGTGTCTCCAGACCATTCAATTAGCAAGCTGTCTGAATAAAGTAAACTGGCTTGTACAGGCTGTGGGAGATAGACTCATCTGTTTTTCTCCCTTATATTTGAAGAGAAGTAAAAATTTCCTTACCAATCTGGTATTAAGTTTGGAACTGGAATTTGCTTCAATTAATGAACTTAGTAGTTCATTAATTGCCAAAACCTAAACATGTAGAAGAAAAAGAGGAGATGGGCAGAAGCTTTACTTGGATACTGCATGGAGATGAGGGAGCATTTAACTGACAAGATTGTTGCTATTCATCAGTTAATAATTAGGATTCGGTAGACGCATCATAAGGGCAGCTTTTTTTTAGATTCAGTATGGTCAGAGAGGAAACAAAATTCATTGCATTATTTGGTCTTTTCTCCTGTTAGGGGTCATTCCAATCCAGGAGCTCATCCTTTCCTAGGACCCCATATTCAAAACTACCCTTTCACCATTTTGCATTTGATACATTGAACATAATGCTTTAATAACCACACATGATTATTAAATATGTGTATATATGTATATATATAGCCTGATGATGAAAAAAACAAGTAATTAAATGATGAGTTATGGATCCAGTTATGTGTATTGAACCTAAAGGACTAGGAATCAATAATATAATATCTCTAATAATAATTATTATAAAGTCTAAAATGTATAAAGTTATGTGCTGGCACAGTGCTCATACACCTTATCTTATTTAATACCACATTAAGAATGAATGCATTGCTGTTATCCCTGTTTATCAATATGGAAAATGAGGCTCAGAAAATTTACGTTCCTTGACTGTGGTCAGTCAGCTAGTGTGGTAGAATCAGCCTGTCTGATTGCAGAATTTGGCTCGTCACCATTATACCCACTGCACTGTTTCCTTATAGGAAAATCATTGTAGATGAAACAGTATAAGATGTGTAGATAACAAGGCTAAGATGCTTCTTTGTGAGGGAACTAACTTGTGCTGCCCAGCTGTTTTAGTTGCCTTTTAGATGATAGATTTTTCTGGTATATCTGATTGTCTGTTCCCCTCTTTTGCTTGATAACCCTGATATTATACACCATAGAACACAGAAATCTCAATTCAGCCCGTAATATGATCTAGTGGAATTCAGTGCTGTTCAGTTTGTGGAGTAAATCTGACACAGGAGCGAAGTAAGTTTTATGAGAGCTCATTTGGGTAACTGAATAGAAATGTCTTCATAGAGAAAATACTATTACTGGCATCTAATTTCGCTAAGAAACTGGTGCTGAATTTTTGTTTTTTTGAGTCTGAAGTAGACAGTGAACATAGTGATACGATGTTATGGATAATAAAAGTATATTAGGCAACAGCTTGGTTAGAATCTGTTACTACTATTCCTTTAAAGGTGTATCCTTCTCAGATGGCAAGTTTTCTAGAAAACAAAGAATGTAACATTGGTGAACATGATCCCTGACAACTGCCAGAATCTGTAGTAACTATTAAAAACAGTACTGTAATCAACCCTCTCTCAGAAGTAATATAGTTGTTTTTTTAAATGTTACTCTTTTGTTCTTCTTACTCTTTTATTTATTTATTTATTTATTTATTTATTTAAGGCTACATTGGGTCTTTGTTGCTGTGCGCAGGCTTTCTCTAGTTGCGGTGAGCGGAGGTTACTCTTTGTTGTGGTGCACAGGCTTCTCACTGCGGTGGCTTCTCTTGTTGTGGAGCACGGGCTCTAGGCGCACGGGCTTCAGTAGTTGTGGCACGTGGGCTCAGTAGTTGTGGCGCACGGGCTTAGTTGCTCCGCGGCACGTGGGATCTTCCCGGACCAGGATCGAACCCGTGTCCCCTGCCTTGGCAGGCAGATTCTTAACCACTGCACCACCAGGGAAGTCCCATTCTTTTAAATAGATATGTCTGACTAAAGATTGTTCTGTAATTTCTTAGGGGTGGTTTTCTCAGTTGAACTCAATAGTCTTCCAAAGTTATTTCCAAATGTGTAGATGGGATGGTACATTTCTCTTCTCTCTGTCCATAGGTTTATGACTTTATATATGCTTAAATGAAAATTGAACAATTTCCTGGTTCCTTACTCTTTACCAGTAATCGAAACTAGGTATCATATCTAAAACCCTCCCTCATACGAGACCTGGTCATAGCCTTAAGGTTTTTACTCTGTCTTAAAATAACTTCATAATAAATGTGTTTCTGTGCATTTATTGCTTTGCAGCCTGCCATTCATTTGTATTTGATAATGCTACTTGTTTTTTATTATGAATGGAGCTTAATAACATTCTTTATTCCTCAGTAAATGACTGTCAATCTTGATTATCTTGATTAGATAAATCAAGATTATCAATCTTGATAATAATGAAAAATTATTATTAACCAACTGTCTACTTTTGTTGCTGTTAGACACTTTAAAGAATGTTTTAGACATACTGATAATGTGTAGGAGCTTTTAATACAACATCCAGGTTGTGTACTTATAGACAGGAAAATGTATGTTGAAGCACATGAGTGAATTGTTGGCACTCTGTGAATGAAAGATGTTTTGATATGATGGTAAAAGTGAGAATTGCATTTGAGAACTGATAGATTAAGGGGATTTACTTAGTCAGCAAACTCTCCCTGGAATAAGTAGGTTGCCAAAGAGTGTTGAAAGAAAGAATAGAATACCTTGTTGAGCAAGGTGAAGTGTTAGAAAGGTGCATCCAGGAGTGGTGATCTGAAAAAAAGATATAATCTGTTTGAAGAGGTAGATTTTACAATAGTTAGTTGTTATAGAATTTCACTTATGACACATATTTTAGAGTACACTGTTTAATAATAACATTCATTCATTCATTTGATCAATCTTACCAGGCAACAGTAAGTTATTAAAAAAAAAAAAAAAAGCTCATTTCTTGTACTTAAGGAATTTATGCTAAATGGTTGATTGCCCAATAGGTAATTTAACAGAGGTATGTGTGACTACCCTGTGAGCCTATGTTTAGATCATAAAGAGCTTCCACCAAATGGAGAAGAGGTGATAAAAAATAAATATAAATTTGATATCATAATTCTTAGAAATTAAGACATTTACTTTTTGGCATATTCTCTCAGGGTATGGATAGCAGTGTATAGACAAACTTAGATATAATGATATATGTTTTATTGTTCTTAACCTATCAGAGAATCATTTGGACAGTATCTTAGAACAACTTTATTTCTGTGCTTCTACCCTCTCTGCAGTAACCTGAACACCTATTCTTTATTCTATCTTCATTACTTTCTGTGTGACAGGAATTATCTCCTCATAGCATAGAAGATTCCATTTATAAGTTTTGTATAAATTTTCCTCATTAATTAAGCTAAAACTCAACTCTATTTCCTGTCCTACTGGACTCTGTTTTACCCTCCGAACTACCCATGGTAAATTCAGTTTAGTTTCTACATGAAACTGTTTCGATATTTGAAGACAGCTATGCTCTTTTAAAATTTTCTGTTCTCTGCACACAAGGTTTCTGTTTTCTTCCAATTTTCCTTATTTGATAAAGAGTCATTTCACTTGGTTATGTTCTTTTGTTACTGTTTTTAATATATATTTTGTCAGTGTCCTAAAGTGTAACATGGATTTTGAGGATCCTGTTTTCTTTTTTAGTAAAAATTTAGATAACTTTTAACTTTTTCCTAGTGTTCAAATAAATATCTCATTTCATCTAAAAGTTCTGTCAGCATCCTGGGATGTAATGCTTTTCTGGATCAGGAGATTTAAAATATATTAATAAGCTAGATACTTATCTTCCCACCTTCATTTACCACTGAACCATCTTCGAACTGCCCTTCCTGTTCTAAAGTCACGAGTCTTGGCAGGGAAGATAAACAAAATGAAATTTGTGAGATTCTGTTTTTCTTCTCTGATAATATTTTATAACGGTTGAAAACTGAAATGCCAATACAGGGCCTGTGTAAGGAAGGCCCTGTATCAGGTCTAAGGGATGGTTGGCTGGATGTTGCCATGGGGATGTGCGGACTTAAATGTAGACAGACTTTCAGAGTTTTCAAGAAAAGGCATAAATCTGTATTTTAAAGTAAAATCTCCCAACCTATAATGGGAACAATTAGGTCTAAATTAATAATAAAAGTAACAACAACAATAGCAAGTCTTCACACCAAATGTGGCCCACAGATCATCATTTTGTAGCTGCAATATTACATTATCCGTCCCATATAGAACCAACCTATCTGTGGCTGTTCATTCCTACTCTAAATACATTGATATCCCCTCACTCTGTTATCTTCAGCGTTTTCGAAGCTTTTCCTTTTCTGGTGTTTGGCCATCCTTACTGTATTGTTTCTAGCTAAATGGTTACATAATGGCTTATTTATTTAACCCAAAGCGTCTGCCTTTATTAGGCATTATTTACATTTTACAAATTGTTAAGCCAGGCAAAGTGATCAGTTTGACTGTTTATGTTTATTCTTTGTCCTAAAGCTAACGAACACCGAAAACAAAACCATAAGCCCTTTGATGAGCAGAGTTCCTGATGAACTGAATAAATAAATATATTCTTGAATAAGAAGAGAAATTATCAACAGAGACGGTCTAAAGGTTTACTGATTGCTATTAAGAGACACACCACCGTGTTGCCTATGAATTACAGGTTGAGAAAGTACATTAAGGAAATCAGAAGAAATAAGAATAAAATTGGGGCTTTGGCTGAATTGCAAAGAAGCTTTTACCTTCTGCAAGTATTTATTGCAGGACCATTTCTAAAACCTAGTTTCCCATATTTGTTTTATTATTTGTTTTATAGATCATTAGCTGTTTGACAGAAATATTATCAGGAGAGAAGCTTAATCTAAAGGGTCAGTAATCATTGCCAATTGAATATTAACGAGAAATGAAAATAAAGCATCTCTGAAATAATTTGTTGGTGAAAAATGTTATTTAATTTACAAAATATTGATTTATGCACAGTTTTCAAGAGCATATCTAGCGTTTTTGTGAAGAAACCTTGTGTATAATTCATAAATGTTTCTAAAACAACATTTGGAGGATTTCTTTAAGGCAACGTAGAAATGGGATAATTTGCTCAGGTGTTCAAGATATACTGCAAAGCTAAATATATATGAAGACATTTTGGTTAACTCTTTAAAAAAAAACCCAAACTGGTCATTTCTTACTAAATCTAAGTAAAATATTCCTATATGTAAAAATTTCTTGTCTTCATTATGTTTCACTGTAAAGTGCATAGAATTTCTTTTTGTCTTCCAACGACTCATCCTGCTGGAAGAATATGGCAGAGTCCCATTGGGGATCATTAAGAGCATTACTCTTGTTAGACATCTATCAGGGGCAGCCCTCCTCATGCTAAATTCTAGAGCCACAGCTCACGAATAATATGAGATGCTCACAGCACAAGGCAGGGAATAACGTTGGAGTGGGAGAAGGTCAAGGCACGGGCAGGGGAAGAGGTCAGAAGCAGTATTGTGCCCTGAGCAGTGAGCACTGATTCATTTGAAGCTGGAAACCATCACCAGCATTTCATTGTCCACAGGAGGTATGTTTAAAGATGAGCATTATTTGATGCTCTGACAAAATAGCTTGCTAATAATAATGTATTCTTCATCACTTAAAAGGGCAGCCATGACTTTCACATTTATTTGGAAATTATTTCTATAGTTGAGAACTGAAGCTTTTAAAGGAATGTAATGAAAACCTATCAGCTAATTTGCCTAAGTCTTGTTGATTTCTTCTTCCTATTTCTTTCCATATAAAGACTATTCCGTTTTTTGTGAACCACAGAAACGTTATGTTTGATTTATTTTCTTAAGAGAAAAAGTACCCTGTCTTTGGAGGTATTTTTTTAAAAATGTGTTTATTTAATTTATTTGATTTATTTTTGGCTGCATTGGTCTGTATTGCTGCATGGGGGCTTTCTCTAGTTGCGGCAAGCGAGGGCTACTCTTCGTTGAGCTGCAAGGGCTTCTCATTGCGGTGGCTTCTCTTGTTGCGGAGCACGGGCTCTAGGCACGCGGGTTCAGTAGTTGTGGTTAGCGGGCTTTAGAGCACAGGCTCGGTAGTTGTGGCACACGGGCTTAGCTGTTCCGCGGCATGTGGGATCTTCCCGGACCAGGGCTCGAACCCGTGTCCCCTGCATTGGCGGGCGGATTCTTAAGCACTGCGCCACCAGGGAAGCCCTGGAGGTATTGTTATTATTGATTTGATTGTATTGCACACCTGCCTAATTAGGGTTCCCTACATATGAACCAGCCTCAGCCTCTTATCCCTCAGGCTTTTCTAATGCTGTTCCTCTATCTGGGACTGCTCTGTCTAGACCCATTCCATTCTCTCCGTTTTCCTCCCCTTTTCCCCAGCCTAACTGCTGTTTGGCCTAATGAATAAATGCAGGCGCCTCCTCCTCCAAAAACTCTTAGACGCCCCTTCCACCCACCCAGTGTAGTTTTGATGTACTTATGTGTTTCCATAGCACCCTTTACAAAACTGTGACCTTGCCCATGATCATTCTCTATTACATTTACTTATCCAGGTCTCCTTTCAAACTATGAGGGTCTATATCTACTTAACTATTACAACGAACACATTCAGTGAATTAATAAGTGATTCAGTACATGAATTTCTTTGCTTTGACAGGAGTTATAAAATAAATTAATAATCCCTCTGATTCTTGGGTAAATTTTCATTCTTTTGGAAACAGAGATGTGAGTAATCAGAAAGAAGAAAAACCAGAGTTGCCAAATGGGAGCTCTCAAGAGTTTGTATTTACCAGATCCTACAAAATGCATTGGCTAGGATTTTGAATATCTACCTTTGCTTGGAGTTTCTAGGTTTTGCTATGATTTTTCTATGGACTAACTGTAGTATAGTGAGGGAAAAAACACGACTTGGATTCAGACTTGGTTCTTTCTGGGTTTGAATCTGCCACTAGGTAGCTTTTCACCATGCCATGAGTTAGTTTCTTCACCTGTAAAATGCAGGAATTGAAACAGTGACGTTAAGGCCACTTTCAGAATTTAAATTCTGCAGTTTTTAACCTAGGAACAACACAGGGAGCTGGATTATTTATCCCTGAGTTTTTCCTAATCAGTGTGTCTTTCAGTAGAGTGTAGTGATTGTAAGGGAATGGGCTTCAGAGTTAAAATACAATGGTTTGAAATGTGGCTTCACTGCACACCAGCCATGTCACCTTAATAGCTTATCTCACTTTTCTGTTTCCTTACCAGTAAAATGGAAATAATGGGGTTGCTGTGAAGGTTAAATAAGTTAATATACATAAAGTGTTTAAAACAGTGTTTGACATGTTCTAATGTCTATTTAAGTGTGAATTGTGTTGTTTTCATTATTGCTTTGTTGATTGGTCATCTTTATCACGATTTTTTTTCTTAAAGAAACTAGTTCATGATAGTTGCTTTGTATAGACCCTGACTTACAAACCCTAAACATAAAAATTATCCCTACAGAGATATCACTCCAAACCTTAAGACCTCTCCCCAGAGATTTAAAAACAACGACAACAAACAAACAAAGCAGAAGAAGGGTGAATGTTGTTAAGAGAAAATTCAGGGTTAATTTGACAGGTTGGAGACAGATTTCTGGGCAGATTGCCATGCCAATGTGATAACCATTTCTATCCGAATAAAGCAAAATATATTACTGTTTATGCTGTACGAAAATGCCAACAATTAGAGGCGATATCAAGTTGCTTTCCCCTTCCAAATTAAAAAAATAATGTTACTGCCTCTAAGAGGATTAAGAGATTTGCAATTTACTGTGAATTATTTTAATCAGATTAAAGGTCCTCTTTTACTTGGAGTTCAGCTATTTAGCACTTGGGGAATGGAAGTTTTCCTTTGGAGTGTGGGATGGTGACAGATAACTGGGAAGTGTCAGGGATGGAGAAGGGTGAGGCCACTTTGGCTCCTGAGTAATATGGGGGACCAAACTGGGAGAGTGAAATTTGAAGTTGGCGGCGCGGGTGGGATGGGGGCTGGGTGGGGGAGTACCAGTAACAAACCTCACATGTTAAAAATGTTCTTTGAATCCAGCTCCCTTCTTTACTACTTAAGTCCTTCCTTCAAGAAACAAAAACCAAATCAGATTGCTTCCATGTCCTGGCTATTGTAAATAGAGCTGCAGTGACCACTGTGGTACATGACTCTTTGAATTATGGTTTTCTCAGGGTATATACCCAGTAGTGGGATTGCTGGGTCGTATGGTACTTCTATTTTTAGGGTTTTTTTTTGTTGTTGTTGTTAGATATGGTTGTGTTGTGTTTTATTTATTTAAAAAAATTTTTTATTGGAGTATAATTGCTTTACAATGGTGTGTTAGTTTCTGCTTTATAACAAAGTGAATCAGTTATACATACACATATGTTCCCATATCTCTTCCCTCTTGCCTCTCCCTCCCTCCCATCCTCCCTATCCCACCCCTCCAGGCGGTCACAAAGCACCGAGCTGATCTCCCTGTGCTATGCGGCTGCTTCCCACTAGCTATCTACCTTACGTTTGGTAGTGTATATATGTCCATGCCTCTCTCTAGCTTTGTCACAGCTTACTCTTCCCCTTACCCGTATCCTCAAGTCCATTCTCTAGTAGGTCTGTGTCTTTATTCCTATTTTTCCTTCTCTTGTGTTTACTGCCTAGGGAAGTTCCTTTAGCAGTTGCTGTAAAGCTGGTTTGGTGGTGCTGAACTCTCTCAGCTTTTGCTTGTGTGTAAAGGTTTTAATTTCTCCATCAAATCTGAATAAGAAAAGAAAGAAAGAAGATAAAGTAAAATAAAATAAAGTAAGATAAAATATAATAAATTTGTTAAAATGAAATATAATTATTAAGAAAAAATTAAAACAAACAAAAAACGGACGGATAGAACCCTAGGAGAAATGGTGGAAGCAAAGCTATACAGACAAAATCTCACACAGAAGCATAGACATACACACTCACAAAAAGCGGAAAAGGGGAAAAAATCATAACTCTTGCTCTCAAATTCTACCTCCCCAATTTGGGATGATTCATTGTCTATTCAGGTATTGCACAGATGCAGGGTACATCAAGCTGATTGTGGAGATTTAATCCATTGCTTCTGAGGCTGCTGGATCTCCCTGCGCTCCGACCGAAGCCTGAGCCTCAGCTCCCAGCCACGCCCGCCCCGGCGGGTGAGCAGACAAGCCTCTCGGGCTGGTGAGTGCTGGTCGACACCGATCGTCTGTGCGGGAATCTCTCTGCTTTGCCTTACGCACCCCTGTTGCCGTGCTCTCCTCCGCGGCTCTGAAGGTTTCCCCCTCCGCCACCCGCAGTCTCCGCCCGTGAAGGGGCTTCTAGTGTGTGGAAACCTTTCCTCCTTCACAGCTCCCTCCCACTGGTGCAGGTCCCGTCCCTATCCTTTTGTCTCTGTTTGTTCTTTTTTCTTTTGCCTACCCAGGTACGTGTGGGAGTTTCTTGCCTTCTGGGAGGTCTGAGGTCTTCTGCCAGCGTTCAGTAGGTGTTCTGTAGGAGCAGTTCCACGTATAGATGAATTTCTGGTGTATCTGTGGGGAGGAAGGTGATCTCCGTGTCCTACTCTTCCGCCGTCTTCCCGGAAGCTATTTTTAGTTTTTAAAGGAACCTCCATACTGTTCTGCATAGTGGCTGTAACAATTTACATTCCCACCAACAGTGCAAGAGGTTTCCCTTTACTCCACACCCTCTCCAGCATTTATTGTTTGTAGATTTTTTGATGATGCCCATTCTGACCGGTGTGAGATGATATTGCATTGTAGTTCTGATTTGCATTTCTCTAATGATTAATGACTTTGAGCATCCTTTCATGTGTTTGTTGGCAATCTGTATATCTTCTTTGGAGAAATGTCTATTTAGGTCTTCTGCGCATTTTTGGATTGGGTTGTTTGTTTTTTTGATATTGAGCTGCATGAGCTGCTTGTAAATTTTGGAGATTAATCGTTTGTCAGTTGCTTCATTTGCAAATATTTTCTCCCATTCTGAGGGTTGTCTTTTTGTCTTGTTTATGGTTTCCTTTGCTGTGCAAAAGCAACCTAAGTGTCCATCAATAGATGAATGGATAAAGAAGATGTGGCACATATATACAATGGAATATTACTCAGCCATAAAAAGAAATGAAATTGTGCTATTTGTAGTGAGGTGGATGTACCTAGAGTCTGTCATACAGAGTGAAGTAAGTCAGAAAGAGAAAAACAAATACCGCATGCTAACACGTATATATGGACTCTAAAAAAAAAAAAAAGGTCATGAGGAACCTAGGGGCAAGATGGGAATAAAGACACAGACCTACTAGAGAATGGTCTTGAGGACACTGGGAGGGGGAAGGGTAAGCTGAGACAAAGTGAGAGAGTGGAATGGACATATATACAATACCAAATGTAAAATAGTTACCTAGTGGGAAGCAGTCGCATAGCACAGGGAGATCAGCTGGGTGCTTTGTGACCAGCTAGAAGGGTGGGATAGGGAGGGTGGGAGGGAGGGAGACGCAAGAGGGAAGAGATATGGGGATATATGTATATGTATAACTGATTCACTTTGTTATAAAGCAGGAACTAGAACACCATTGTAAAGCAATTATACTCCAATAAAAATGTTAAGAGGGGCTTCCCTGGTGGCGCAGTGGTTTAGAGTCCGCCTGCCGATGCAGGGGACACGGGTTCGTGCCCCGGTCCGGGAAGATCCCACATGCCGCGGAGCAGCTGGGCCCGTGAGCCATGGCCGCTGAGCCTGCGCATCCGGAGCCTGTGCTCCGCAATGGGAGAGGCCACAACAGCGAGAATCACGCGTAATGCAAAAAACAAAAGAAAACAAATTAGAAGCATTAATACTGTATACAAGGACCTGATTTTTGGATGAGTCATTGACTTATATTTGGGAAATCGTGTCGTTTTTAGGTGGGTAATATTTCAGCCTGTGGAGTAATTCATTCATTTAATAAATAATGACATCACATTCTGTGTGTCTGGCTGGCTGTGCTCTCATCTTGGCACTATCACTAGCTGTTTTTGAAAGTACCCAGGATTTGTTTTCATCAGGTATGGCAAGACATGCAGACACAGAAATGACTGTCATGAAGCCGTTACTTACAGATTCCAAGAATCAGGATGCAGAGGGTGCCATGCTTCCCTACCTGGGGAGGGTTGGTTGAAGCAGAATGAAGGAGGCAAGAGCTTGGGCAAAAGGCGTTCCTGTGGTTTTCACAGGAAAGAAGGAGTAAGGCAGGGTATGAAAGCTGACCAGATTTAGAATTGAATAGTTTCAGTAACTTCAGCAGGTTGTCAGCTACAGGGAAGGTCCCTAATTAGGTACATGGCCCTGGGGTGAGTAGGGAAGAGGAATATTGCCTTCTGGAGTATAAGAGCCAGATGGAAGAGGTGATTCAGCATGTGGGATCTGGATTGGTTGGTTTGTATTTGAAGAGAATGTTCTTCCACTCGTGTTTGCCATCTCTAGAAATTGACTAGGAGGGGTCGTCTCTCCCAGTCAGCAAGGCCCCAGATGCCAGAGCATGAAGAATACAAAAAATAAGAAAACAGAGTTAATATATTAGCGAACTATGTGAACGTGGTTCTATTGCTTAAGCTTTCTAAGCCTTAGTGTCCTCATCTGATAGCAATAATACCTACCTTGAAGAGTTTTGAGATTAAATGGGGAAAGGCATTATTTTCCTCATAAGGAATATTTAATAAGTAGTAGAAGTTCAAAGTCCAGAAAGGTGATGTAGAAATGAACTGGGAGTTGCAACCAATACTAAGTTTCTGAGACCGTGTGTGTGTGTGTGTGTGTGTGTGCGTGCGTGTGCGTGTGTGGGTGTGTGTTTAATAAGATGAGATAAAATTGTGTGTCTATTGATGAGACAAGTTGTAAATTACGGTACTTAGGTTATTCAATAAAGACATCATCTCAGTCTCACCATAGATCAAACTTATGTATAGAACTGTTACCTCCCAACCTTAACACACATAAGTCTTATAAATATTTCTTTGTATCTCTTCATATGATATGTTTTCTGGGAAAGCAGCAGAATATTAGAGTCGTGCTATTTAATGCTAATTAAGTACTGATTAATAGTACTAACATCAGGAGGAGGGTAGGGAGAGTTGTAGGGAGGTTTCCTGGCCAAAGGAGCCATCTGTCTATTTTGTCATGTTGCTGTTGCTTGCTGTGTGGCACATCCCCCTTTATATATTCTTGTATTTCATCCTGGCCCAGTATTCCCAGTATGCTTGTCACTGCTCCTTGCTTGACATGTGCTCACACTCACTTTCTCAGGAAGCTTTCCTTACTCACAGACCCTCTTTTTTTTTTTTTTTTTTTTTTACTTCCCGGACCGGGGCACGAACCCGCGTCCCCTGCATCGGCAGGTGGACTCTCAACCACTGCGCCATCAGGGAAGCCCCTCACAGACCCTCTTAAAGGCACTCTTGTTCAAAGCATTGTGTCAGCTTCAGTATTAATTAGTTTCCATGATTATTTAAATTCTGCTTTTTACAGTAGTCTCACATCTCTGTGAGGGATGACCCATGACTGTATTACAGAATTAAGGGCCCCCCAATAGTTGCTACACACTTAGCACATAGCGGGTGGTCAGAAGATATTTCTCTAATGGACAAAGACTGAACTGACCATTTTAGCATTCTAAAAAAATAAAGTGTATCTAATGAAAAAATAATAAATCTTCCCACAAATGAAAGATAAATAAGGCTATGTTATCAGATATTTTAACTATCCTTTATGTTAATAATTTTTTCCCCGTAAATGTAATAGTAAAGAACTCATAGTGTTGGGGTTTGCCTTGAATAGTGCTAAGAAGAGAGATTTAAATGCTTGTTTCTTTTAGGAATCTACAGTGATGAGCTCTATATTTGAGGTTGTAGAGAAACATCTAGAGGATTCAAGAACCTCAAGTTATTAAAAAAGGGAAGTTTTAAAATAGTTTTATGTTACTGAAACTCATTCATAAATAGATGGGCATAGAAGACACAGTGCAATTTTCTCTTATTCTTTAGGATATTTGCCATTCAAAATAATTTTTACTGTGTACCTGCTATAGGTGAGAGACTTCTAGGCACTGGTAATCTGAAGATGGATTTAGTTATGGGTTCTGCACACAGAGTTCACATTGTCTGATAATTGAGGAAGATACATGAAAAATTAAAATATGAGGAAAGAAATACACGTATGGTAATAGAAGTGCAAGAAAGGAATACTTCCTCCTAGGTCAGGAAGTATTTCAAGAATAATTGAAGTAAATATTGAAGAATATCTTTCCTTCTGCTTGTTTGCCCCTCAGACTAAGCAGCAGAAACACATATATGTAGGCAAAGAAAAGATAAATTGTGTTGCATGCTGGAGAAACCAGAAATAGTTTGGGATTAATTACAGATCAGGTGCCTGTAAGGATAAACTTGTGGTCAAAATATGAAGCTTCTTTTATTTTATGCTAAGTAGAGTGAATGTCATTAAGTGGCAAAGGAAAGGTTTTTAGGTAGGGAAGAACCTGTTCTCTTGGGTGAGATAGAGAGATCTCCCAACCAGTGGTAAGGACAGTGGATTGAATGGGCAGGATACTGCAGGCCATGAGAAGACTTAGAAGGCTATTAAAATAATAAAGGGGAGAGATGATGCATAAATACAGCATTGATGGAAATGAAGCAAAGGGGAAAGATATAGTAGAAGGAATAGATAGAATTGATAGAACATATGCAAGATAGAGGGATTTCAGGTGACTCTTAGATGACTCCCTGGACAGCAAGGATTTTTCAGTAATAAGGGAGGAATAGTTTGTATAGAGGAAACACTGTAACTTGTACCTTGGTAGGTTGAGTGTATGATGCCAGTGAGCTGTCCACGTGAGCATTTTACAATGACTGAAATGCTAAAAAAAATTACATCCGGATTTTAAGGGATTCTTTAATTAATTAATTAATTTTGCATCTTTATTGGAGTATAATTGCTTTACAATGGTGTGTTAGTTTCTGCTTTATAACAAAGTGAATCAGTTATACATATACATATGTGGGATTCTTTAATTTAGAGATACAGCTTTGGGAGAAACCGTAGTATATGTGGTAAGAGAAGTTTCTCCTGAGAGGCTAGAGGGTGAAGAGAGAGACAGAGAGAAGGATCTAAAATAAATGAGCTCTTCCTGCCTGTTTTATTATTATTATTACTATATAGATTACAGTAATGGGAACCTGTACATAAGATTAGAGGTATGTATTATTAAAGGGAAAATTAAAGGAAATGGTCATTTCTGAATCTCAATTTTGAACAAGTTTATCCTTTGATAAGTACATTGCAATTTCAATATGCACTATTGATTTAGGAAAAACGTGGAGTCTGGAGTAAATTCAAGTTACAATTTGAAGCCACAAATATTTGCCGAGTGATCATTATGTAACATTATCTGGGATAAACACTGGGAATATAACAGTGATTCAGACAAAGCCCTAGTCTGGAGGACCCCAGGTTGCATGAATGCTGATGTATGATCTTAGATAAGTTTTGTTCTTTGGAATTACAAGTTTTTCTTTCCTTTTTTTTTTGCCTGCTCCTCGCGGCTTGTGGGATCTCAGTTCTCTGACCAGGGATTGAACTCCAGGCTACGGCAGTGAAAGCCCGGATTCCTAACCACTAGACCACCGGGGAACTCCTGGAATTACAAGTTTTTCTAATTTTGAAGTTACAGTGTTAATTCATGATCATGCTATATAGATTCAGAAAGACTTTCTGGAAACAAGTGTGTCAGAAACAGATTATGAAGACCGATGTTTAAGGGCAGGCCCATAATGTGGTAATTGAATGAAGAAATTATAGGCTCACAGAATCTCTTAGTGGGAAGGAAACAGAGAGGTCTGGCCCAATGGATACTAAGACAGAAATTTCATTTATGTTCACATAGTAGGGCCTTAATATGTTTCTCCTCTCATTTACAGAAAGCTATCTACTTACCCCAGCAATGCGAAACTGCTTACCCTTTCTGACTTCTCAAGTCTTATCTTTGAAAATGCTGTTTCTTCCTCCTACCCCTCTGCCTAATTAGTATTTAGCACCTCCGAGGTAGGCCAGGCAGTCAAGTCTAGAAGGACATTTTGAACTCCCATCCCTTCCACCCCATCTTCCAATTTTTCAAATCTGGGTGAATTGGCCCTTCTCTATGCTACTATAGCAGTCTTTGTATGCCTTTACAGTAAGAATGTGTGAATTACATTGTGTTGTATTATTTGTTTCCAGTGTTAGATTTTGAATAATTTGAGGGCAAAGAGAATTTTTTTCTTGATCTATGTATGCCTAGAACTCAACCGTATTTTTTGGTTCAACCTGAATGCTTCACTTATTCAGCCAACATTAGACACATGGCTGGTGTGAAGCATAAAATGACAAATCACTGCTACTCTATTCATTTATTCTTTTCTTTTGCGATACGCGGGCTTCTCACTGTTGTGACCTCTCCCACTGCGGAGCACAGGCTCCGGACGCGCAGGCTCAGCGGCCATGGCTCACGGGCCCAGCCGCTCCGCGGCATGTGGGATCTTCCCGGACCGGGGCACGAACCCGTGTCCCCTGCTTCGGCAGGCGGACTCTCAACCGCTGCGCCACCACGGAAGCCCGATTCATTTATTCTTTATTGAAGGCTTACAAGGGACCAGGCACTGTACTAGGTGTAAACCAAAATCAAAACAACAGCAAAAGGGTTTTTTTATGGTCCCTTATAGAACTTACATGCCTGCAGTCAGTTAAACAATATTTAAAAAAAAAAATTCACAATGGTATTGAAGATCTAATTTAAAATTATTCCCTACCTCCCCAGACCAAAACTGTAGGGTAGCTCTTACTTCTTTTGGCAAAATTGGAGTTAGGGAAACTTAAGGGTTTCTTAAACTTAGCAGTAATAACATTTTGAGCCAGATGTTGCTTTCTTTTGGAGACAGTCCTATACCTTGAGGATGTTTAGCAGCTGCTTGGCCTGTATCACTAGGTGTCAATAGCATCCCCCTAGTTGCAAGAGGCAGAAATGTCTCTAGACACTGCCAAACCTCAGAGGGGAAAAAAATTACCTCAAGTCAAGAACCACTGCCTTATGTCGACATGAGGAGACTCCTCAAAAAGTCCATCTGGCAGAACCACACTGAGGTAGATTAATATTTACTTGCATATTAACCATTTCAATAGAAATCATACACATATAAACATACATATGCTTGTTGTGTGTGTGTGTATGCATGTGTACACACACAAAGAGTATTTTTTCTCTCTTGCAGAAAACTATTGTAAATATTTAGTGAACAAGCAATAATCAGTCAACCTGCCAATGTGCTTTTATGAAGTAATGAAGCTTGAAGGTTGTGTGTGTGTGTGTGTGTGTGTGTGTGTGTATCTGTCTTATTGGCTCAGTTTAGCATATTCTGTATTGAGTTTTATTGAAAGTGGGTTTTATTAATATATCAGGAAGGCCATTGCTTACAGACTAAATCTACCGGTGTGACTTATTCAAATCCTTGTTCATGAGGAGATACACTATAAGAAAAATTAAATAGAGTGATGTGATAAGTGACTTGTGGGGAGGATTTATATTAGATAGAGTAGTCAGGGAAAGGTTTGAAGAGGAGACTTTTAAGCTGAGATCTAAGGGATAAGAATGAATGAAAAAAAACTTGGGGAAAAGTATTGTGCTAAGGATCTGAGGTAAGAAAAGCTTGGTAAATTAGAGGAAAATAAGGGGCATTTTGTCCAAGCATGCTAATAAAGGGGGAGAGTGTTATAAAGTGTCATCACCCAACAGTGTCCTATGCCAGTCGGCAGCGCTATTTGTCTTATTTCACATTGTTTAAAATTTTACGCAACATTGAAAAATTGCAGTTGCACATGAAAATCAAAATTTATAGCTTCTCTTGAAAAATTAGATGGTCTGATCACTTTACAGTCGTCCTCACACGTGGAAGCTGTCACTTGGAGCTGGATTGAGGCAGTCTCCCTGCACCCTGGTTTGCTGGTACCCTCTACTCACATTGTATATGCTCAGGGCCTAGGGTCTGTGTTGCCCTATTAATTAACTACATGGCCCTGTAGGGATGCACTTTTCATTCTCTGAGTACTATGACCTGCTTTAAAAACCAAAAAGATTACTCAGCAAGTTCTGGAATGATAGAGTATAGAGGCAAGAGTGGAAACGGGGAGGAGGTTTAAGAGGATGCTGCAGACGGGGATTGATGGGAGCTCAGCCTGAGGTGGTGGGACCAGGGAGATGGAGAGAAGTGGTCTAGGTCTCTTTGTTGCACAGTTTCAGGTGCATCGTTCATGCTGCTATGAATGACCAGCCCCTGGAGCATAGATCCCAAGTGTGGTGAGAGCCAGGGCCTCTGGGCTTGTGCAGTGTTAACAGTCCTGAAGGAAGGATTTGGAACATGCCTTGCAGGTAGAAATGAAGGTTCTTGCTGATGGATTTGCCCTATGTGGAAGCAACAGTTCTGGAAAGGAAAAAAT
Source organism: Neophocaena asiaeorientalis asiaeorientalis (assembly GCF_003031525.2). Lineage (NCBI taxonomy): Eukaryota > Metazoa > Chordata > Mammalia > Artiodactyla > Phocoenidae > Neophocaena > Neophocaena asiaeorientalis. The sequence continues at coordinate 104,960 of NW_020172694.1, forward strand.
ATGAATTACCCAACTTTGATTTGGATTTTCTTTTTTTAGTTGCAGATGGAATTTGTTAGAATTAATTTATGTCAGCGTTAAAAGTATAAGGTGCGCTATATAAAATAGCACAATAGACACTTCTGGCTTTGAGTGTACAGCAGTCATTATTTTCCATCTGGTTCTCTAAACAACTGTCGTATGAAAAGTGTCCTGGTAGCTTGAATGTATGGATTCATGTCTGTGAGGTATTTATAAACACGCGATGTGAATTCTTGCCCTTTCTAGCATCTTAGTGGTTTCACATTAAATGGTAGGTCATTATACTTTTCACTGAGACAGTGAAGGGTGATTAACTCTGTCTGGCTTCAACCAGTGTAATTTTAGAGGCTACAAATATTGTTACAAGTCAGGTTAGGGTTTAAAGGTGAAAGTATAGTGAAGCTTGACTGAATGACTTTTACAGCATCGAGTTAATGTACACAAACAAAGAAAGTCTTGTTTTCTTTCCATTATGAGTGCAGAAGAGAACAAATGACTTGCTTGTTATAGAGAGGAAAATGTGAAAATTAGCTTGGTCTACAATAAAATCCATGCTGTGTGAACCCATTTACTCAGTATTCCAAATTGAAAGTTCGTTTTAAAGCCCTGTTTAACATTGCTGAGATTCAGAAACTTTAGATCCTGAATGCCTGCCCTTTGTTGAGATAAGACTATCCTAACCAACAGATTTACTATCTTTTACATAAAGAAGGCGATTTACCACAATAAATACACTAGCATACTTTGAGAGGGGAAAATTGCTTTTTTCTCTCCACTGACTATTTTTGATAGATCCAACTCCTCCCAAATGCTTCCATTTCTTTCCATTTCTGTGAGTAAGTACTTTGGGTAATTTGATATAGCCTTTTCCTAGTTAGATTCAAATATTGGAGACTGGATTTCAGTTAAGGAATGGAGTGTGAGGGCATAAGTTTGCTTCTTGTGACCCAGGAATGGGATTAGGAGACTAAAGCTTCCTTTTAAAGCTGTGTTTAGTATCTACATTGATCTTAAAAGCAGATGAGCAATGAAGTTTGATGCTTAAGTAGACCAGTTTTGCTTAAGTGACTAGATTTTTTTGAGGTTGCTCACGTGGAACTTAAGGTAAGTGCTGGAAACTATAATTTAATATTCGAGACATTAAAAATCCTTATATCTAATAAATTGGCCACTCTCTTCCCCTTTAATATTTAACACTCTTTTTACTTACAGTTTTTGCTTTGGTTTGAATTTCTGTCAAAATATGACAGGATTTTGTGGGGAAAAAAAATAAACATTTTGACTTTAACAGATTTTAGATGTAAACTTTAAAGAATTTAGGGAACATTTTGTTTTTACAGAAGTTGAATAGATTTAACTGTTTGTAGGCCCTGAAAAAAGAAACTCAAGAGAACTGAACAATAATGGGCAAAGTAAATAGCTTTCATTTGGGCTAACTGATCCTTTAAAAAACATAGCAGCCTGATCTGACAAGTTGTAAAGGTTGGGGTGAGATGAGTAGGTTTGGTCCCTGAGGTCACGGCGGAAACGCAAAGGTCAAGGCTTTGCACTTAGCCTTGTGTCAACAGCGCCATGCCCTAATAAGTCTCAGAACTGATTTGACTGGGTTCAACTACATGTATAAATATATTATGCTCTTTCCTCAACTTAAAGAAGCCAGTAAATGAAGGCTTTTAGGCCTTTATATTACTGCCTAAACTTGATGCACATTCAAAGAATTTACACCTATGAGGGGAAAAAAAAAGTCTTAAAGAGCATTTTACTCAGGATTTGAGTATGCTTGGTTAAATTGATTTTTTTTCTTAGAAATGTTTAAAGTATGTGTATATTCTATACACATACTTGGGAATATCTTCTTAAAATTAATCTTTACATAGACACACACACACGTCATTATGGAACATGGCTAATTCAAGAGCATAAATTAATTTCACTGTATTTTGCTTGAATTCATTCCTCCTGTGGTCAGAAAAGATTTCCTGATGACACTGATGATTTTAGATTTAGTTGGGTTCTACAATGGTGGAGATTAGTGGAGGAGAACTGAGAAAGTTCTAGCACAATATAATCAAACACTTAGATAAAATATTATCCAACTTTTCTGCCACTCCATGGCAAACTGGATATATGTACTCTCGTCTCCAACCCAACCTTGGTGTGTTCTTTGGTCCTCACTGCTGCTTCAGTTTTGGAAAAATAGAAGAATCTGATCTGTTTCAGAGCTTTCCTTGAACAAGGCTTTTTGTTGCCCTGTGAAACACTGGATGTACACAGAGATGCTTGAACTTCTTGGATGTCTTCTGGTCCGAGATCAATTTGTGATCACATTGTTTTTCGAGACCTTGATTGAGACCACATGAGTCTCTTGTGCCTTCCATCTTGACTTTAATACTTTAGGCAGAGTTGACACAGGGCACAATTCCAAGTGTATGTGTCTTCTATTTAAGTAGTGGCCCTGGAGTTATGCAGCTTTTGCTGGCAAGTCACTGTAAACCTTGATTCACAGCGCTTTGAGAAGTAAGCAGATGTGTTATGTCATGTGAGCAGAAATCCAGGAGACATAAGCTGCTCACAGATGTCATCAAGCACTGTGTTCTTTCTGCCTCTCCCCGTGGTTCACTTCAGCCTAGGTCTGCTTTCTTGCTGAGGCAAAATGGCTGCTGGTGGTAACTGTAGATCCTTGTTTTAATTTCAGCAATAGTGAGAGGAACTGCTCCTTCAGCCTCATGAAATAATCCTTCCCTTTAGTCTGATTAATCCATTTTCAGTTAAATACCACCTTTGGACCAATAAATGTACTAGGGAGATGACATGTGGAGGTTGGCTTCAGGTTCCTGGAGCCAGGATTGAAATCGCCTTCATCTGAGACATGTTGGCGATGGGTAGATACCTGAATGGCATCAGGGCCATTGGGAAGAAGTATGCTCACCATGTTCTTTGTTAAATGAATTTATTCTGTCTTGTACCCATTAGTGGAAGCTACTCTGCCACAGCAATCCATCATTGTGTTCCAATCCAGATAGTCTTCTCTGTAAGCCTACTGAACAGTCTTCATTTTTAATTTTAGCCATAATTTTTAATTTAGTCATCATTTTAATCTGCACAAACATGCTCTTTTTTTCTGATTATTCCTTTTTCCTGGCATTCTTGTTTTGTAGATGTAATATCTTCCTGAATACTCCTGACTTTATTCAGAAATGAGTTTATTATTATTCTGTCTGCGCTACCCCCCCCCTTTTTCTTTTGTGTTGCTTGAGTTACCTTCATTTTCTTTGGGGTCAATTTTTAGTTTCTTAATTTTGTCTCTCGCATCTCATTCTGCAGCTTTTCTTGTATGTCTGGTAATCCTCCCTATAGAAAAAAGGGCCATGTAGTTAATAAAAGTCTTCTGAGTTGTAACTAATGCTTACTTGGAAATCTCACTAGGAGTTCTGTGTGAGGTAAACAGAAGTGAGCCTTTGCTGTAGGGGGATCAGCTAGGAAGCCAGCTGTCAGACTATAGGATCACTCAAATTGAAGAGTGAGGATTATGCCAGGTCTCACCTGGCAGGTTGTTCAGTTTCACTGGGAAAGGGTCAGCTATTTTTGCTGGAGGTAAATACCAGCTGCCTGATTTTGTCTGCACTTGGGAAGGAGGGGGTGACAAGAGAGAGAGCTGCCCTTATGCAGACCTTTAATTTAATTCCTATAGCTTTTAGTTCCTTTTCACACCCATCTTCCACAGTACCTGCTGGATGGGTTTTGATTTCCGAAGGCTGCTTCTGTAGACTGCTACATTTTCCAGAGCCACCTTACAGCGAATTCTAAGCTACACTCTCTATTTAATTCCTAACACATTCCTAGTCTTTCTCTTTCCATCAGAAGCACATTAATATCTCTTGTTCATTGGTGACACCCATCCCTCTACCCCATCTCAGAACTTTTGTGTTAGTGGCTCCAGAAAGAGTGGAGGCCGTTTTAATCTGCCATCTTAAACAGTTACTACTACTTTGCATAACGTAATGTATAATTAGAGTTTTAAATGTAGGTTATTACTTATAATAATAACTCGGTTGGAATACGGTATTAATATTTCCACAGTGATTTATTAGACATCTAAACGGAACAAGCACAAACTGATTCCTATTACAAAGGCAATTCATAGTGTATTTATTTTAACTCTGTGTGCAACAGTTTATATTTACCATTTTATTTTATCAAGCTTGTTTAATCAGAGAGATTAATTTATAAAAAGCTAAATCCAGGATTAATTTCTCTTGCTGCTCCTTCATCCATTCAGCAAATACTTATGGAACTTCCATGAAGTGCTAGCTACTGTGAATGACCTTATATATAATTTCTTTAGTTTTATGTAAACAATTTTTGTTTTAATAAAGTCTAACTAAGCGACAAGAACTGACAGTGGGGTTTGAAAAAGAATGTAAATACTTCTGCATTCTAGGGTGAGCTAAATGTAAATTTGCAAGGGGATGGGAGATGTTTAACTTTTTGTTTATGGTTTCTCCTGTACCAGATACAGCATGGGCAAATAATCATTCATAAGTTATATTGAAAGCATGAATGCAATCCCATTGCTTTGTTATTGCTTACATATTAGTGATATTGCAACTGATTCACTTTCACTTTTGCTTATAATTAGCTGAAAGAGAATACTAACTTATTCACCAGAAAAACTGACTCAGATTCATTTGCGTGTGGTGTGGTAAACTTTTGGTGGGTTCTATCGTTCTCTTGCTTAAAAGCTGGAGGAACACAATATATAAAATTCTGAAATATTACCTGAAGAATGGTTTATTCACAGATTCTTATGTATTCAACATGAGCAAAATGGCATACTGCCAATCAACAATGATTGAAAGAGTATTAAAGGAAGAAAAAACTAGTGTTTTTTAAGGAAACTATTGTTAGTTTAAAAGGAAAAATCCAATATTGGCAGGCAATTTCCCCTTTCTTTCTTTTTTTTTTTTTCCCTGCAGTGACTATTGCTGTTATTAAACACCAATGAGATATAAAAATGTTTAACCAAAAGGCAAATACTTTGTTTTTATACCCATTATGTATTAACTTTTATTTTGGCTTCTTATAATAGTCTTAGGCTTCTACTAAATTATTTATTGCATCCAATTATATGTAAGCAATCAGAAAGAGCAGTAACCTTTTTTTGAAGATATATAGATTTGTTTTTAGTAAATTAGTGAATAATCAACAGTGACAATTAATTTATACAACAGAAGGTGAACCAAGGCAGCTGTTTTCTGTTTCCATATCCCCTGAGGGATATGCAGCTAAAATTCAGTGTTATATTCTAAAGAAGAGGAGGGTTTTTTTCCCCAAGAGAAAGCTGTTTTTCTCCGTTAAAAATACATAATATCTTATTTTTGAAGCTCTTACCTCAGTGTCACTTTTCTTTGTATATAATAAACAGTAGACATTACATTCCTTATAACTCAAGGTATGTGGTATATGATCTTTCCATAGCAATGTCTTTCCTAAGGACCATTGACTATTATCCAACTATTATGCATTTCCATCATTTTTTTTGCAAAATAATAGCTTGACAATTTTGATGGCATATAATGACCCACTTTAAAACTTTAAAAAGAAATAGACAAGAAGAATAAACCTTGTGACAATCACAAAACAAAGAATTTTAGGGTTGTGAATTAATTCAGTGACAGATAAAATGTACCAAGGGCTATAGTTTAAAATGGGTGATTTAAAATCTAATGTGGGTAAATATTTTTTTTTCTTCCTGAAATATGTCTGTGATTATCTTGAACCCAGTTATGTTTCAGGCTTCCAGCAGGTGGAGATAAAAGGTTTCTAGGAATGATGCTAGTAATCTGGTGTATCCAATAAGGAAAATGTTAGACCACAAAAATGCGAGACTGGAGAATTATGTTGTGGAAAAGTCAGAGCAGGCATCATTCTTTTTCTGTCTTCACAGCTCTTTTGCTTTTAGTTTTAGCTAATTGAAACGAATGTTCCCCCAAACTGGACCAGATAGAAGAGTCTGCCAGTCTTGTGAGATGAACACATTTTCCTTCATAAAAAGTTGCCTTTTAGTTCTTAGCTCTTTTTAATTGACATGAAAACTCCGACAAAAAGTGAACTTGGAAACAAATCACAAATGTATGAGAAAAATACATGGGCAGCAAGATTTCAAATTTCACTCTCAAGAAGAAATAACATTTGGACAGTCAGTTGTTCACATCATCACAACTCTTCCCCAGATTTATTTCAGTAACTTTGATGCTGAAGAAGACATTGGAATATCTGTTTACTTGCCAAATATTATTAAAAGTACATGCAGGGTGTGAATTCATTGTTATCTTATTCATCAATTATTTATCTTTGGATACAGTTCTGGGTATTTAGTGACTTAAAATATATAATGTCTTTATAGCATGACTCTTTTTTTTTTTTTTTTTTTTTAAACATCTTTATTGGGGTATAATTGCTTTACAATGGTGTGTTAGTCTCTGCTCCATAACAAAGTGAATCAACTATACATATACATATGATCCCATATGTCCTCCCTCTTGCGTCTCCCTCCCTCCCACTCTCCCCATCCCACCCTTCCAGGCTGTCACAAAGCACCGAGCTAATATCCCTGTGCCTTGCGGCTGCTTCCCCCCAGCTATCTACCTTACTACGTTTGTTAGTGTGTATATGTCCATATAGCATGACTCTTGACTCAAGGATGTTTTAACAAGATCCCACCTACTTGTCAGAAAACAAACATCTACCCAAAGGGAGGCTTGTTGGTCTACCTCAGAGGTCACGGGATTTATCACCAGGTTGTTATCTTTTCTTCATTTTTATGACCTATATTTTATTGCCAATATAATTCTGTGAGGAGTAAGAGTTACCCTTCCCTAATCTGTTGTGTATGTTGTTTTTGTTTATTTTATTGGGGTTTTATAAAGATAGGGTGCAGTTGCTCATTTTTGTGGTATAGATAGCTCTGAGGAAATCAATCTATCTATATCTATCTATCCATCCTATCTCTATGTATGTAAACTATTTCTGATTTTCTGCCCTTTTTCTTTCCATCTCCTCATCCTGTGTTTGTGGCAAAAAAAAACAGAAAAGAAAGCAGCTTTTTCCTCCCGAACACTCAGAGTACTTTGTCATGTTTGGGGGGAAGAGGTTAACATTTAGAAACACTGCTGTGTTTTATTGCCAGTAAATGTTTTTACTCACTAGTGAAAACTTTGTAAATAGGCACTGTTTAAGAAAACAAAGAGATGGTAAGTACTCAGACTTTTCCCTTCAAATTCTCTATACCTAGGAAAATGCATTGGTGATCTCAGCCCTTCTGAACAATAGTTGGGATCACAAAACCACTACTCATCATTCAGCCTGCCTGGCATAATTAGCGGCTTTGATTCAAAGGAGACTAAGGGGTGTTTAGAAAAGAGGGAAAAGCCTCCCCCCCATCCCCCGTTATTCACAACTAAGACTGCACATAACCCAAAAGGCCAGGGTTGCAGCTGAACAAGTAGCTGCCTTCTATACCTGTTCTTCCGATGAAATGTTTTCTCTGATGTGCCATTTGGAGGACAGTCCATTAAAAGCCTAAAAGAACAGTAGAGTTTGTGCACCAGATGGATGGTTGGGAAACATTTTCTGTTAGTTCAGTAAAGGCAAGTCGTGCTGAACTGAACCATCACTGTTGCCTGAATTTGATCAGCTTGGGACACGTGAATAGCTGTCATTGAAGACTTCTGCCTGGGTGAATAGTGTATATTACAAAGAGATTTGAGAGGCAGGATTTGGCCAGCATGGTTGACTGGTTAGCATCCACGACTCAGAAGGACTGGGTTTTATTCTTTCTTTCCTCACTGAATGCTACCGTGGAAGTATAACCTATGCTGGTAGTAATTGCTGGCCACTCAAGCATGGTTAAGTATACATGAACTCTTTGTTTCCACTATGGTAACAGAGGACTGCTCTAGGGCACCAAATGGTAAGGTGGTGGCTTGAAATGCTCATTCTAGAGCCCTTTTCTCTGAGATAGCCAACCATTCCCTTTTGGCTGAAAGCAACAGCATCATCTGGGTTCTTGTTTTCTTGGCCCTTTCTGTGAACTATGTCTCTGATTAGCTTCTTCAGGCTCCTGGCTTTGGAGGAGACGGCATGCCATAAGCTTTGTTCTTTTCTTTCTTTCTTTTCTTTTTTGCTAATGTCTTTTACCTGATTATTAACTTCGTGTTACCCGTTCAAGGTTTAGCCCTGGACTTTCTGCTGCCCCTCTTTTATTTCACTGTCGAGGTTTTCACCATTCATATAACTTGAATCGTAACTCTGTGGAGCTGATATTTGAATAGGTAGAATTTCCACAAATGCTTGGCAGTGCGGACTTCCCAGGCTTTGTTTGAAATCCCACCTTTGTTGCTGTCTGCAAATCTTCTTTTGAATACTCCATATAAATACTAATCTATAATAATAATAACAAAGCAAAACAAACAAAAAACCCTTAAATATATCTAAAATGGTTGTCCTGGACATTTGGCTATTTGGATTGTTATAACTGGGCAAATACCGGCATCTAGCGAGTCGAGGCCAAGGATGTTACTCAACATCCTATAATACACAGGACAGCCCTTCACAACAAACAATGATCCCATTCAAAATGTCCGTTTGAGACAAGTTGTGAACCCCAGGTATAAGACGAAATCATTTTACTTCCCCATTCAGTTTTTACACCTTTAAAACATTGCCTTCTATGCAATACTACCACTTCCTTTCACTTTTCTGGACCAAAATTGGTATAGTTACCTGCATAGTCTAATCTGCTAGCCAGCTGATAGGAATGGCCCGTTTTTCCTCATCCTCACTCAACTAAGAACAAGGTCTAATGGGAAAACTAATTCTGGGGCGGAGAATAAAGAAAGACGCCCTCACTGCTCACTCAGCAAGGGTCTCTGAGAGCTAAAGGTGAGTAGGAAGACACAGGACAGTCCTGGACATTGAAAGTGAAATACTATATGATATCACTTATATGTGGAATCTAAAAAAGCCCAATTCTAGAAACAGAGAATAGAATGGTGGCTACCAGGGGCTAAGGGTGGGGAATCAGGGAGATGTTATTTAAGGGAACAAACTTGCAATTAGTAGACTTCTGGAGTTCAATGTACAGCATAGTGATTATAGTCACTGATAATATAGCATAGACTTCAAGGTTGCTAAAGAGACTAGATCTTAATCGTTCTCACCTCAAAAAAGATAATTATGTGACACGATAAAGGTGTTAGCTAATGCTGTAATGGTAATCATACTGCAATATATGAGTCAATCAAATCAACACGTTGTACACCTTAAACTTACACTATGTTGTATGTCAATGATATCTCAATTAAAAACAAAACAAAACAAATGGTGTTTCTGGAAGGCACCGAAAGACTTTTATACCTTTCATACTTCATTTACAGTATATTCCCAATATAATTATTACTGATCTTTTGTCTGTATACCTCTCACATCATTCATTGTGAACCTGATGTTTATTGAAACAGCCTCTTGACTTGCTTCCCTCCCTCTGACCTCCTTTTTCTTTGTCTACCTTCTGAACATCCCAGCAGTAGTTTGGGGAAGCCGAGTTTAGCAGTAACGTCTGATTTTCCTAATCTCATGTATCAGCATCGAATAATGGTAAATAGCATAGGTTCTGGAGTCAGCTCACATCCCTGATATCTCCCAGCCTCAGTTCCCCTTTCTGTAAAATGGATCTGTAAAATCATCACTGGCATTATTATCCTAGTACATTCATAAATTTATTGGAAGAATGAAGTGAAATATTAACACAGTGTTTGGCACAAAGCTTTGATAATTTATTTCTATATTACTCTCGTTGTTATTAACATTTTCATTGTTATACATTGATAGCATGCATGCGTAGCATGGATTCTCCTAACTATATGTTTGTTTGTGTGTTTCACCTTATTTAAGTTTGTCACAAGATTACAAGTTGCTTTGAGCCAATTGCCCTTAAAATTTTCTTTAAAACTTGCCTTTCTGCTTTCAATAGACTTCTCAGTGTCACTACACCAATACCCCTACCCCAATTTCCTTCCATTTTAACCCAAGATAGTATCTGTTCTCAATTACTTAAATACTCAAATATTAATATTTACAGTTGAGATTGGTCACATGTCTTTACCCCTTTCTTTTTCCTCATACTTATGTTCCTTCACATTAAAGCTTTGTGTTTTTTGTTGCCTAACTCTTGTAATTTTCCTATATTATTTTTTACAATGCCAAGTATGACTCACTCACAGAAGAAGCGACTACATTATGAGTTCTGATAGACTATTCTACCTTTTTATTAAGCTGAGTTTGCGGATTTGAATCTTGTGGCAATTTGAATTAAAATGCTTTTTTGATTAACATTAGTATCAAATGTCCTGGCCTGTGGGATTGAGACATGGATTCTGTAAATGTCTGCCAGGGTTCTTTGTGTTTGCTTTTGAGCAACTAAGGGGGAAAGAAAGTGTAAGTGGTAATTTAATTCAAAATCATTTCTTTGTTCCCTTTAGGAAGTTGGCTTGTGCGTGTGTGTATGGGGGGATAAGGTGGAAAGAAACGGGGTCGTAAATTTGCGCTTTAGTTGCTACCTTTTAATTTCACATTTCCATTTATCAGTTATTTAATTTTGATAACTGTGATTAGCATATTAAAACCTTTCGAAGTGACCTCACTGTTTTTCTTGTCTAAAAATGTAAAAACCACAAAAAGACGGCTGTTGAATATCACACTTGGAATTTGTGATAGAAATGCTCAACTCTTAACGTAAACATTTTCAAGTCAGCATCTTTGATATTTCCGTAATTTTAAGGTGTGACTTTTTTTTTTTTTTTTTTTTTTTTTTTTTTTGGTACACCAGGGAAGCCTAAGGTGTGACTTTTTTAAAGAAAGAAAAAAAAACTCAGTTTTTTAATCTAGTTACTATCATTTCAACGTATAGGAGTGTGTTTGTTTATAAATGTTTATAATGATACAAAAATGCTCAGTATTGACAGCTTTAGGGAGCGGGGGGTGGGGAAGGAGTTATTATTTAATGAGTATAGAGTTTCAGTTTTGCAAGGTGAAAAAGTTCTGGAGATCTGTTTCGGAAAAATGTGAATATACTCAACACTACTGCAGTGTACCCTTAGAAATGGTTAAAAGGGTACATTTTATGTTATGTGTTTTCACCACAGTTAAAAGAGAAAAGTTCAGAGTTTAATCAGGCATAAATGCCTTTATTGCAATGCCATGGCTTAGTGAGCTTTGAATAGTAGACATGGGGCATCTCTTTCTTGTTTAAAGAGGTTGTCATTTAAGAGGGAGAGGGTAATAGGACCTACCTCATGACTGTTGAGAGATTTAAATGAGATAATTTGTGTGAGGTGCTTAACATAGTCTCTGACTCCAAATGTGAAACCACTGCTGCTATGTCGAGTACAATAAAATGAACTACAATATACTATAATTTCTTTAATTATATAGAATGGCATAATGGTTACGTGCACAAACTCAGTGCCTAATTACAAGCTCTGTGAGCTTGGGAAATTTGAATTCCTTAAACTTTTGTTGCTCATGAGCTTTCTCATTTTTTTAGTGGATAAAACAATAAGATCTATTTCATATGGTTGATGAAAGGATTAAATAAGCTAATACATGTAACTCGTATACTATGTTTTATATGTGTCATTATTGTCTTACCTTGATGATTTAGAAGATAATGATAGTTTGGATGTTAGTAGTGGTTTAGAGTTTTAAAGTAATGTATATTTTAAACTCACTAATTGCTCTCAATTATTATTTCTTCAATATTATCTATCTTGATGGATCATTTTAAAGCTATATCTACCAGGGGTGTAATCATTACACATTCCCATGGATTGAAGTGTTCGGAGGTGGTTTATAGAATTGCATATAACTAGGCAGCAGGGAAAAAAGACCTAAGAAGCTAAGTTCCGTCCAAGGAGCAAAGTTTTTACTGCATATCTTTCAGCCATTTCCCGATGATGTGAAGACTAGTAGTTACTGTTACAGTGTTTTGTTTGTTTTAAATGAAACAGAGATTATTATACATGCAAGAGCTGTGGTGAAAATATTCAAGAAGATATTTAAGTTTTTGATAGAAAGAATGTTCCTCTGTTGGAAAAGTGCTTTATTAGTTATCTGTATATGTTTATATTTTTCTATCCTTTTAGAGTTTTTTGTGTAGCTTCAAAGAAGTAGTTGGTGCCTGCTGAAGTTTTCACATCACATGGCATTTTGACATTGTGCCAAGCACAGATGAAAATATGTTAAGTTCTTTGTGCCCATGTTTTTGGCGGGGGGTGTGGCGGGCAGGAGGTGGTGATTATAATCTTCATCCTTTGTCCAGACATCTTATATCCTGCCCAATCTTAGGGAGTAGGTCACTTTCTTATAATTACAGTTTTGGGCTAATATGCCTCTTTGAACATGTTGAATTCTTACTTAATGTATTGATTTTTAAACATGATTATAACGTGAATTTAATTTGGTATATGTGTTTGGAACATGTGCTACTCCTTGACAAATGCTTCCTTAAATTATATGCTTGCGCCTGTATTAAAGTGTAGGAAATTATTTTTTTACTTGTAACATGCTCAAAGTGTATTTCAATAAATATAAAGGAATACCCTGAGGCAGGGGAACAGTGAGATCAAAAGCTTACTCTATTTTAGAAGCTAGTTTTATTAAGGTTGATTATTAATTTAAGGATTTATTTTTGGTGGGTAAAATGGCTGGGAGGGGTATGAGACTAAGTAGATCGTTTGTGTGTGTGTGTGTGTGTGTGTGTGTGTGTGCACGCACGCGCGTACGTGTTCATTTTCTTTCATTTTGCCTATATCCTGTCTTATCCCACTTCCCCCTCCCACCTTTTTGTTTATTATGCCAATGAGCTTTCATAGCACTTTTAAAACAGCAAAGGCCCAGGGTACTGGAGCTGGTGGGGGGGGGGGCAGATTTCAGTCAAAGAACATGTGTTGTTTTAACTCTGGTTAGTAAAGTGAGTTGAAAGCCAGTAAGTTAAAGGAGATCAACAAGAGTCATCAATTTATAGGATCCTAATCCTCCCCCAAATCTCTATGATGCTTAGTATAAATGTGAGAGGAGATCTTACTTAGTGATACTTTATCAGAATGTGATCTGCATTGCTGAGGAGACAGAAATCTTTTAACAGTTGCCTTTGAGGAACTGTAAATTTCAACAATTATTCAGCCCACTGCTTTCAGCACCTTTTGTTCGCTTATTAGTGTGTAGAACAGCAGGGTTGAAACGGGAGGAAGAGCCTGTGCATTTTAATTAGCTCCAAAGACAGTGTGAGATAAAAGCCAGGATTTTTGCCTCATTTTCATCTCGCTTGGGCTGATTAAGGATGCTATTGTAGGCTGAGCTGGTTTGACCTTATCTCGGTGACCACCCATTTATGGAAGGGGAATGGCAAAAACTTGGTCCAGTTTTCTGAATGGGATTAGGAAAGCACTAATTAGCAAACTCTGCAAGCCATGAGGCGTGGATAGGAACACAGCACCCATCCTTAAGGAACAAATGCAGTCTGGGGAAACATTCACCAATTGAACCAATTAATGATTGCATATATTAGGCACTTGGTGATGTGTTTTCCGTTTTTAATTACTTAAACATGAATAAGAGCCTGATGTTCCTCAAGCTGTACTTGTTGATTAAATAAATACTTCTGGCCTGAAGAGAGATGTCAGAACTTGAAGGGTACTAATGCTGATAAAGAGGTCTGTAAATAGTTGGAGAATAGATTTGAGCTGAATTTGACCTCTGCTGGAAGGGAGGTGGCTGGGAATACAATCTGCAGAATTTTAAAGTTAACTCTTTCAGCTTAAGCACAGTCAGACTTTAATTGTTGAAAGGGAAAAACAGTCTATTTGGGAATCATCAGCTCTTTCCTTCTCTCTTACCTATTTTTAATCACACAGAATATTATGGGAAGAGCACAGGCTTTGGAATCAGCCTTTGCGACTTACTGATATAGAATATTAGGGAAGGTATTTCACATCTTTGAGTTTCAGTTTCTCTACCTTCCAAATGAGGATAATATTATCTATTTTATAAAATTGTTGTTAAGCATGACATAGTAGCTGGTTTCAATAAGGACTCCTTAAGGGGCTGTTGCCATTACTAATTATTACTATCATTATTATTTCTCAGCATTTCAAACAAATATAAGGTAGTATATATGGAAGAAGTGAAAACTGAAGATACTTTGTCTAGAACCTTTGATCCAGAAGAGACAGGACTAGGCTTATTTGGCTGAAATGAGATTGGAAGTTTCATTTAGATTTCACTTACCCATTCCTTTACCCCTACTTTGGTTGGTTGAATTGGCCACAAATGGAAGCATATATTTTTATTGGTCCTACATCTGTAAATATAGAGGTCTTTTATAAGTAGATATGCATATCTAAAATCAAAATATCAGATATAGTCAGTGTAATTGATAATTTTTGAAATCTGTAGAACTAGATTGAGACTCCTGTATAGGAAAGAACAATAAAAATAACTTAAGATTACAGAAATACAGATGTGGGATTTGTATACTTGCAAATTATATTCAATATATTGGTAATGTTTAAAATTAATTGGCAAGACAATTCTGTCCTCCTAGTTTAGATGACATTATTATAATTAGTTTTCTTAATTTATATACATTAGAGCAGCTTACTGTGTGGATATTAAAAAGTTATTTAACTTAAGTTCTTTCTTAGCCTAGAGGGACTGATTACATTTTCATCAAGGTCCTAAGCGTACGTAATCACTAGTTTGAGCAGTATTGAATATGTTAATAAGTAGGACTTAAGCCTCCAATGTGTGATGCTAATTTTGTGGTATATATTTCTAAATATATCAGGAAGATTTTTATTTTCTCATGGTTCATTTCTTTTATGCTTTCCTCTATTTCTCTTCAATGTATCTTAGGATTTTTTTTAAAACTAGTAATTGGCTGCTTGAGTTGAGATCCTCTGCTAGATGCTCTGGTTTGAATAAGAAAAAATAAAAATTTCTGTTCCTTTCTTCAAGGAACTTACATTGTAGTTTGAGTGAAAAAAAATATAAATAGTTGAATAATATATGCAATTTTTAATTCCAGACGACAAGGAAAAATGATTCAAAACTTTGTAGGGAGAAATGATTTCATGCTGGAGTAGGTACTTTAAATTAGTGAAGAGGAGGGCAGTGGGAAAAGGGGGAATTTTAGGAAGAGGGAAGTATGTGGATAAAGAGCAAAGCATGTTTGCAGGCCAGTGAGTAATCTGACTTTTCTAGATTGGAAGGCAGTCATGGGAATTGGGGTTTAAAAATGTAGATTGAAGGGCTTCCCTGGTGGCGTAGTGGTTGAGAATCCGCCTGACGATGCAGGGGGCACGGGTTCGTGCCCCAGCCCGGGAAGATCCCACATGCCGTGGAGCAGCTGGGCCCGTGAGCCATGGCCGCTGGGCCTGCGCGTCCGGAGCCTGTGCTCCACAACGGGAGAGGCCACAACAGTGAGAGGCCCACGTACCGCAAAAAAAAAAAAAAAAAGAGGTTTCTAAAAAAAATGTAGATTGAGTTCAGGTTGGGGAAGATTTTAACTGACTGGGCTAAGTGCTGTGGAATTTATCCTATAGACAATTGAGAACATTCAGCTTAAATAGTCATAGTCACTTTAGGAGAGGAAAGGGATAGTTTTATACCACTTTCTTTGTCTTAAAGTTCTAGTTGAATCCCCTTTTCAAATTGCATGAAGAAATTTAAGGGAATTTGGTGTTAGGCAAAGTTCAGATTTTCACTGTTAAACTGTAATAGGGCTATTAGATTTGCTGTAATTCACCATATGTACAAGGCAACCACATATTGTGGTCTTAAAGAAAATTTTAGCGAAAATTTATGTGTTCTTGTTCTCTTTGGCAAAGGATTACCCTGTGCACTTTGATTTCTGGCTCATTTTTATTTTTCTTCCAATGCAAAAATAGACTGTTTCTTGGTCATATTAAGTGAAGAAAGGCTTCTGAAACTTATAGCTGTATGTAAAGTAAAATATATAAATTCAGTTAGTTGATGAAAATAGAGTCTGTATAGGATTTGGGTAGAACTAAAATTGGGCAAATGCTGATATGAAGAGGAGAGACAAAATACCCAAGAGTTTGGTTACAACTGGTGAGGGATTTGGAGGCAACGTGAAGGTAAAGATTATGCTGTCCTGTGCCTTAAGTGGGAAGCTATGTCAAGGAAAAGTAGGCTGCATGTAATTCCAGGTAGACAGAAGACTGGAATCTTGAGGCATCTGACAGTCAGGATTATGTCTCCAGGTTCCTAATCATCTAGGCACAAGGGACTCTCAGGCAGAGTGGAAGCAGCCCGAGGTCACACTCCGGACTGGTGTAGGCACTAATTCTAATGCGTGATTGAGAGGTTCTTTTCCCTCTTTCTCTTCTATCTCCAGGGGAGTCTTTGTGTCTCCACTTTGGGATTCAGGGCAACACTGAGTTCAAATTGCATACTCTAGGATGGAGGTCTATTATTTTATTGCGGCTGTTATTTCTCAGTACCCTGTCTTAACCCTTAGCCCTTGATTTTGAGACCCTACACCTTGCTGGAGCAGTTCTAATGTGTGTATTACATTGAGCCTGCTTTTCTGTTTAGGACTTAATTCACGTTATACCGTAGTACGAAGAATTAATTCTGGTTAAACTTGAAATTAAAAAAACACATAAACAATAAAATAAAACAAAAGAACAAAATTAGGCTCACCTGTATATTTTTACGTAATTTATTTTAAATATCTGGTGAGCAAAGGTCTTTATGCTGCCTTCAAGCAGGTAGAGTTTTCAGGATCAAAGTTGAATGTTAGGGAGTAATGGTCTGAAATGTCACATGATTATAGAAACATAATTATGTTCACCATTTAAGTGCTGGGACTTTCCGTTCCCTTTTGTGTTTATGGCTGAACACCCTGGGCCATGGAAGAGGTTGACAAATTAATTTCAGTTTCATGTGATCGCACATTCAACAATTCTGTTTTTCCTTGAGCCCCACTTTTCTGGCTAGAAATAGATGATCTAACAGCTTTAGCTTTCAAAAGAAACACTTATTACAGGCCTACTTTTGTGTCAGACTGTACTAAGTCTTTCTCACACTATATTTCATTGAGTCCTCTCAATAGGTACTTTTTTTTTTTGTCAGGAAACTAAGGATAAGAGAAGTTAAGAAATGGGTGGCCCAAGTTTACACAACTAGTTAAAGGGCAGAGTTGGGATTCCAAAGTCCAGGCCTCATTCTCTTTATCCATTGTGCCTCAATAGTCTCCCTAAAGCAGACAGGAAGGCATGCTGTTGGGGTTTTTTTTTTTTTTTTTTTTTTTTGGCCTTGCCACGTGGCTTGCGGGATCTCAGTTCCCCGAACAGGGATGGAGTCTGTGCCCTCTGCAATGGAAGCCGGGAGTCCTAACCATTGGACCACTGGGGAATTCCCAGGCATGCTGGTTTTATCTTTATGAAACCACAAATAAAATTGTTACAAAAGTTTTTATTTAACCTGATCAAATTCCCCTTGTATGTAGGCAAAGTTGTGAAAATAGGAGATAATCTTTCAAATGCTTATTTATGTGATACATTCAGATGAAACCAAAAAGGTTCATTTAACTGTCTTTCACTATCAGAGCTAGCCTGGAAGAGATTTATTTTAAATGTAATTTACTGCAATATCTTTAGTAAGGGTGAGCAGAGCCTAAGAGACATGTCCTAGACAACTCACTTTTAGAAGAAAAATCAGCTTCCTTGATTCTCAGATCAGCTCTTTTCTCTGCAGGGCCCCATATCCTCGTTTCATTCCCAAGATAATGAAAATTCTAATTTATATTGGAAGAGCCCCCGATTCACCAGGAAAATGACTAATCAAATTGAACTTTCTGGTCCTGATTTAATTTGGTGGCATTAGTAGAGATGGTCTGAGGCTCTTGGGACAGAATTATTGAACACTAATATAAACTTGACAAAATATAATCTAATATAAAATTTACCTTGAGCAACAAAAACATTAAATTATTGTATTTGTACATGTATATAGGGACTTTGTATTTTGGGTACACTATTTGTTTCTCTTAGGTTATAAATAAATTCTCAAATGATGTATCTTAAAAAAAATAGAAATAGACATTGTTAGTTTATATTCGGTAAGAAATAAGAAAGAAAATCAGCAGTAATGGGGCTTCGGTAGGAAAACCATTAGATGTGATCTCTTCACCTGTTAAACCCAGCTGTCCCTTCTGGGATTTGGCTTTGTTTTCTGAGAACCATTTCTATGAAAATCTAACGAGGAAGCTCTAAACTGCTGGTGACAAGAGTAGCCTATTTTACAAGCCATGCAGTAACCAGGATCAAGTATCAGAGTACGGATTCAAGCCTCTTTCTGTTTTTCATATATTGAGTTTGGTGGCATTTTGTAAAACTATCTATCCTTCTTCCATTGCCAAGCTGACTAATCGACTGGTCTGTTGACACCATCTGTCTAAAGAATCCACAGCCGCTACCATGACTTTTGGTTCAGCTTTCAGTAGAAACACATTCCATCAAGAAAGAAAAAATGTTTTTTAAATTTCGTAAGTCTGAAGTTGTGAATCGCATTGGAATTTCCCTTTCTTTGGATTTTTCAGTCTTTTTCTTTCTTGCTTGCTTTTCATTGTTCAAACGCATTTATTTAATGTTGTATTGCAAGAGAGTTGAGCACGTGGACTTTAATGATACATTAATAGAAATTGATCCATTGGCTCATGCTGTGAATATGACATAGGATGCATATGTTTGAAAATAATTTACATATAACTTGTTTTTAAAAAAGAATTCTCTAAATGAGTCCATGTTTCTTAGAAATTAAAACAGCCAGAGTATATTGTTTTAAGAAAAATGCTTTTGATTTGGTGAATACTTATGGTTTCATTTAGGTAGCTCATTTATTCAGTCTTATAAGTTTTAGACTTAAGTAGAACAAAGCTGATTATATATTTTACGAGAAAAATATAATGGACACTAAGCACTTTTTGAAAATGAATTTTTTTAAAGAAACTAAATTTAAGTGGGCTTCCTGTCCACCTCAGACATTATTATTTAGACTAAACACTTCAGAAGAATTCAGAGAACACTTTAGATGATAAATACCTGGTATTTATGTAACCTCTTTTGAGTGAATCAGATTTTTAAACTAGTACTACCTCCTCAGTTTCCACTGAAAAATATGAAAAGCATGCCAGAACTTGTTCACTTGCCTTTACTATACTTTATATGTATGCTTGTTTTGGAGGATGGAGGGAACAAAAGTTGCCCACTGAACTGAGAAGGCATCGTGAGACTGAATACCAAGGCAGGCAGCTCCATATAATCAGTGGGTCAGTTTATTATAGGGCAACTTACTCACAGGGTGGGATCTGGATCCGGCAGACAATGATCAGGAAGCATTTGTGGCTACCCTCTGCACCAAGGGGCCATTGGGACAATTTTATAGTTAACCTAGGGTATGGGGGTAGGTGGCTTGGAAACAGGACGTGCTTTCCTAAGTTAAGATTTATGAATGGGTGTAACTAGCCTCGTGGGCACTGGGAATAAATCAAGGAAGGTTTTCATCATTGTTTAGGGACTAACAGAGCATAAAGGCTACCTGGTCCCAATGATTATTAAACAATATCTATTAACTACAAAGCCCTTGACAACAGAGAAATGATTCACTGCACAGCACAGTCCTGGGTAGAGTCAGCAGAAGGACAGTAGAAACTGTAAGGGCCCAAGATGGCATCAGTAATACTAACACCTGTACAGCTTGGAAGTGTATGAAAACATGAGGTGATTGCAAATAAATTTAAGATGTTGGCTTTCACCTTAAGCTGTTAATAATTTAGTTAGCGAAAAAGACATATACATGTAATAAGTTAAATAATAATAGAAGATTTGAATGTTGTTATAGATAACAAGATGATATATCATAGTATTTTTCTTTAAAATAAAGAGGGTATGGATTGTACTGGTTTGGAAGCTTCATGGAAGAAAAGAAGATGAATAGAAACTTGAAGGCATTGGAGAAGTGGAGAGGTGATAGTGTAAAATTCCTAACAGGGTCTCCACAGTGACATGGTCCAGGGGAGGAAAAGCTTGATTTAATACAGGGAAATTAGTGCATTAGGACGATCTGGTTTCAAGCAGAAGAATCCCATTCAATAACAAAAGGAAAATTCATCAACTCCTATGCTCAAGCCATCGAAAACGCATTGATGGAATCAGACTTAAGTGGCAAAAGGAACAAATAACCAAATGGCACCAGCGTGTTTTCGTTTTCTCTCCTCTGCTTCCTCTTGTGTGGCTGTTTCATTTTTCTACTTTACAGATGAATCTTTTCCATTGCAAGAGCAAACATGATGTTTGGCAGCTCACAATCTAATCGCTTTCCCCTTCCAACTCTAGGTAGGAAAATCCCAGGGAAGGATTCCAGTTGTCCTGGCATTAGTCATAGTTACATTCCTGGTCGAGTAATTGGTGTCACCAGCCTGGGGCCAGTGCTTGCCCCTGTGATCTAGGAGTGGAGCCTGTTACCTGAAGAGTGGAGGGAAAGCATACTGGCCATGGACTTCTCCACTCTCACAAAAAAATCGCCACCAAAGAGAATTAATATGCAGCTGAAGAAAATTTCTCTTTGTTCCTTAACAATTGGGGGCAGTGAATGATTTTAATAATCAGTGAAGGATACTGAATCATGAGTGAAATTAAGAATGCCACTCAGTGTCAAGTTCCTTTACATGTCAGTGAGCTTATAATTCTAGTTAATATAGCCCTGACCAGAACCATGTGTGTTGTTTATTTTTTAAGTTATAATATTATTACCATAATTATTATTACATTGTTAAAGCCTTGAAATGGAAATTTTTATGCTATTTTAAAGTAAACATGTTGATCCATTCTTTTTTTTTTATAGATTTATTTTATTTATTTTTGGCTGCATTGGGTCTTTGTTGCTGCACGTGGGCTTTCTCTAGTTGCGGCGAGCGGGGTCTATTCTTCGTTGCAGTGAGCGGGCTTCTCATTGCGGTGGCTTCTCTTGCTGTGGAGCACAAGCTCTGGGCATGCGGGCTTCAGTAGTTGTGGCACATGGGCTCAGTAGTTGTGGCTCGCGTGCTCTAGAGCCCAGGCTCAGTAGTTGTGGCGCATGGGCTTAGTTGCTCCGTGGCATGTGGGATCTTCCTGGACCAGGGCTCGAACCCATGTCCCCTGCATTGGCAGGCGGATTCTTAACCACTGCGCCACCAGGGAAGCCCCTGATCCATTCTTTAAGTTTATGAAAGAGATGATGTTATGATTACACTGTATAGCGTGACGTGGTTTTCAAAGCATGAGTGTGGAAGGGACTGTCCTGTTTATTTAGTAGAACTTCTAAGATATGCTTTTGACACTACTTGGAAAATATTTAAACTTAAGCTTTGTTGATACAAAAAGTAAAAGGAATTCTGAAAATTACACTGTTGACCATAGTCAGCTGTGTGAGGACTGACTGGCCAGTGGCCACAGCCCTTGCTATGAGTATTTGTAAAAAGAATGGGTTTTATTAGCCTTTTGGATATTTTAAAGGAGTTAAAGTGTCAGTACAAAGTATTGTAGTTTTACCAGTTTATCCCATTTTATTGTCATAGGACCTCTTCTGTTGGTGCATTAGATCTGTAGGTTTTTTTTTTGTGGTACGCGGGCCTCTCACTGTTGTGGCCTCTCCCGTTACGGAGCACCGGCTCCGGACGCGCATGCTCAGCGGCCATGGCTCACGGGCCTAGCCGCTCCGCGGCATGTGGGATCCTCCCGGACCGGGGCACGAACCCGTGTCCCCTGCATCGGCAGGCGGACCCTCAACCACTGCGCCACCAGGGAAGCCCCAGATCTGTAGGTTTTTAAATTTATTTTGTGTTAGGTGGGTTTAAGGGATATCGTAATTGCTGCTGGTGGCCTGGCCTCTTTAACTTCCCATTTCAGGCTGTTAAGGCTGACCCATTTGCTCGCACTGGGACTTCTTTCTGTGTGCATCACTAGTTCTGTGTCTGTTTTTTATGTTATGAGCTGGTGCTTCTCAAACTTTGGTGCCTGAGCCAGACCTCAAACCTACCAAATCAGAATCTCTCTGTTGATTTGGTTTATCAAACTTTCCAGGTGATAAATCTGAGAACTGCTTTTCCTCTTAATTCTGTTGTTGTTGATCCTGAGAATATAGTGACATATTTTCTGCAAATCTATACCAAGAGTAAACACCCAGAGGTATCATTTATGGTGAGACGAGCTTTGCAATCAAATGACCTAGATTCAAATTCTACCTCAATTACTAGCTGATTAAATCTAGGTAATATGGGTGAGTCACTTGGCACTCTTGTTCTTGGTTTCCTCTGGGTAAACTTATGATGATAAAAGCATCCATTGATTGTGGACTGAATTAAATGAATTATAATTTTTCTAGAAGATAACTTGCTCATTACCTCTGCAAAGGTTTTTTTTTTCATTGTAATAATTACTTGATAATTATATTATTATAGTTATTTTATGTTGTAGATTATTTAATATTAAATTCCCTGGACAAATCATCTGGACTTCTTAATCTATTCTGTTTTCAGATTTTGGGGAAGTGATATTTGAGCAACAGTTATGCTTTTAGCTCTTTAAAAGGCATAAAGGACTCTCACTGTAATGCACCTTAAAGATTAGAGGGTGGATGTAGCTGGAAGTTTGAAGGTTGGACCTTAATGATAAAAGAGCTGTTGACATCATCATGCAGTGTGGTATTACTATTGACCAGAACACCCTCTGGTCTGATTACCCAACGCCAAAGAAGGAAGGCAGAAGGGAACCAGCATTATCTGAGTATATATTATGTGTGAGGCACTGGGTTTAGCAATTTCTCCTGAATTACTTAATCTGTGAAGCAGATATTATCACCAGTTCCTCAGAATCACTGACGCTTGAACTTTGTTCATTCAAGCATTAGTTATATTCTGAGTATAAAAAGAGAAAAATACCCTGTTGTGGTAGTTAGTATATAGTTTTATTACTTCTTTTTACCCTTATCTTTATGTAGCCTTTTGCCTCCTCTTGGTACCTCCAATTTGAGAAATGAAGTGTGCTCTAAAATATAAAGGTTCATATAAATATAAACCATTTTTAGGTGATTCTCTTTCCCTTATGTATCCAAAAAGACTGCATTTAAATTTTTAAAAGTTTCCTATGAAAAGACTATTTAGGCTATCATCTTGCTTTTGTGTGAATTGTGTCTCACTCATAACTCAGTGAATTTTTATCTATGTGTAATAATAGTAATTTAACTCTGCAAACACCAAATACTTTACTTGTTGTTTATTTATTTATTTTTTGTGTGCAATGGAAAATGAAGCTTGTATCCATATGACTTTTATATAAAATAATCATTTTCATATGCTTCGTGTTGGGTTTTTTGAAAGACAAACTTTAGAAAATGTGAGGGCTTTCAAATCTCCACATGTGACGCTGCCAGACACATCACAATAGGCTGCTGTTTCAGTGCAACACGTAAACCATTGAATATGCACACTGAAATGATACCGTGCTTCCCAAGTGGCTTGACTGAGAATATCCAGGAAGTGGAGCTCACCATAGATTTATTTGGTTCTACTACTATTATAGGCATTTTCAAATACTCTGGTCTAGAGTCAGGATGAAATAAGTTATGGTCAACCTTACTCTGCTGTCGTGTTTCTAATGTTCTGTGCCAAGCAATTAGCAGTATAACCAATATATAATTCAAAAGAGTTCCTAGGAGAAGGACATTTAAGTTAGGTATTCTTTCTACTTGTAGACTTGTGCTATGCTCTACAGCATTCTCCTCCATCCTTTATGAATGTTGGAATGCGATTTTAATATCTGAGCTTCTGTAATGATAATATTCATAATTTTAATAGCGTTTCACTTGGGGGAACAAAGCTGTTGGGAATTCAGTATTGTTTTAAAGAAAATTTATGTTTTATCAATTATAACAACTATCTTCTTATGTTTTAAAAAGGTACATTTGTGTGCAGAACAATAGTTATTTAGTTTATAGAGTAATACTTGATGCAGACACGATTTTGAGATTCAGTCATGTGCCCCTTGGCTTTACAAAATTCAGATAATTTCAACTTATTGGAGTAGTGTCAGACAGGCTCAAGTAATTTACCAAAAATTAGACCTCAAATAAGGTGCTTAACTATTCTGAGCCTCCCTTTATTCATCTTCAAATATTTAAAAGTAGGAAGTCACGGATACTCATTAAGATAAAGTCACTTTGCTGTAAACCTGAAACTAACACAACATTGTAAATCAACTATAAAAAAAAAAAGATAAAATACATAGACTGACATCTATTATAAAATTCATTTTTATTTACCCTTACCAGTAATGGAATATATTCTGAAATTTACTGGTGTATCATGTGAATGAAACTTATTTTTCAGACAAAGAAAATGCATTGCATCTCACATAATGTAAAAACTCATACCTTGTTGTTGTTGAATTGGACTAGAAACAACTCCTGACAAAAGAAAATGGAAGTTTGACCAAACTTGATCAGTTTCTTCTCACTAACTTATGGTCAGAGAGTTTCTTTTGTCATTTTAAAAATCCATATATTACTTACAATTGTATTTCTGCAGTTACCATAAAGTATCATGCTTTCCATTTTATGACTCCCGAGAGTATCTTGCTAGTTATTCTTCAAGGTCCTTATTACTTTGTCCTCAAATAAATCACATGGTCTCTAAAAGGAGGTAACAAGTAAAACTTTCAGAAGCTCTTTTAATAGTTTTATAATAGCACTTTAAAAATCAACTGCATTTAATATGAAATATTGATTTCCCTCCACCCATAATTTCTTAAACTTCAGTAGAAAAATTTATTTGTTTGCCATTCTAATCCCAAAATGATAACAAGTGTGTGATGGGTTCACCTTTGGAAGACTAAAAACAGGTAAACCTCAAAAGAATTGTGTACGTAATTGTAGCCAGTTTGAGAAAATCAAAACATTTTTCTTATCTTTTTTTTTTTTTTTAGATAGCATTCAATTTTACCCTAATGCTTAGAACAGTTACCGTATTTTCTTATAAGGTGGAGAAATCACTTTACATAATGTTGAAATACTTTTATTAGATTTAGCGTCTTTTTAATTTTAGGAATTTTCCCTATTGATGCAAGGGATTAACTCTCAAATGTTGACCAACCCTACAACTGTGTAATACCACTAGAAAATAAAAGATGGAGGGTCACCAATCCTTTTTTGCTTCTAAACAAGATATGTCAAATGCTGTATGACCAGATTGAGGGGCTTTTACTCCCAAGTCCTGTATAAATGAAGGAAGTCTTCATTGCCCATTCTTTCTTTGTTGGAGGATGAAAGAGTGAGGGTTGTGTGTAAGGCAAACCTAAAAATCAAGTCTTAAGTAGGGAAGCAAGGTTTTAGTTACAGGAACTGGGTGTGGCTTAGAGTGATAAACAGTAGCCTAGCTTTAAAGGTGCAGTGGAGGGGAGAGGTGGGCAAGAGTGAGCAGGTCATAGCAGAATATAGCTTGATGAAGAGTCACATGCCCTTAGATTTCCCCTGCCAAAGGGAAGCATGCTCTCAGACTCTTCCTAGCTTTAAAACTGAAAATAGAGGTTAAGTGGTTTCAGGCAAGTATCCACAATATCGGCAGATGAATGGATTGAAAGGGAAGTAAATAGAAAAGCACTCAACTGAGAAGAGGAAGGGAAGTGGATACCTAGCATTTATTACCTATGTGCCTGACTCTCTGCTGGGCACTTTACATCTGGCCTCATACCAATTCTGGGAGGTAGGAGTTTTCATTCCAGTTTTATATCATTTTTTCAGATAAGGAAATTGAGAATCAGAGAATGACATTGCATAGATTTATGTAGCCAGGACTAGGGCATGGATTTAAAGCTGTAGAATAAAAAAGAGTTGTGTTAATAATCAAGGCAGATAAGTCATTTACTATAGGATCTACAGAGAGAGAGATCTGGTGAAGCGCAGCACTTGTCTGGGAAAGTTAGTTGATACTAATACTAGTGGTATTTTAGAATGTGAAATAATTTATTCTCCAGTTGTTTCTAAAGAGATGGATCTCTTTAAAAATGTTGGTTAAGAGGTGCCAATGTTATTTAAATTAAAGCAATATGTTTTAACATTAGAACTCAATAGTATGAATTCATATTTCCTGTTAGAGAAACAGTGACTCAACTTTGCACCGGAACCAGAAATAGATCAGGTGTTTTTAGACTTTAATGTGCATCAGAATTACCTCTGGTATTTGTTAAAAATAGATTTTTGAAAGACTTGGTCCAGTGGATCAGGAGTGGGGATCCCTGACATCCAAATAATTAACAAGAGCCCACCTGTCTAGTTTACTCCGAAGTTCCCCAGAAGTTAAGATTCATGGATATAAATTATGATATTCATTGTGATATATAGCAGTGTTTAAGAGCTACAGGTATAGGTTTTGATTGTCCCTTCTGCATTTATTTTCACTTACCAGTAGATTAGAACTGTGTTGTCCAGCGCAGTAGCCACCAGTTGTATGTGACTATTTAAATGAAATTAATTAAAATAAAATGAAATAAAATTTGAGTTTCGGGGCTTCCCTGGTGGCGCAGTGCTTGAGAGTCTGCCTGCCGATGCAGGGGACACGGGTTCGTGCCCCGGTCTGGGAAGATCCCACGTGCCGCGGAGCGGCTGGGCCCGTGAGCCATGGCCGCTGAGCCTGCGCGTCCGGAGCCTGTGCTCCGCAACGGGAGAGGCCACAACAGTGAGAGGCCCTCGTTCTGCAAAAAAAAAAAAAAAATTTGAGTTTTCAAGTGCTCAAAAGCCTCATGTGGCTGATGGGTGCTGTATCAGAGAGAGCACATATAGAACATTTTAATCATTATTGCAGAAAATTCTCTTGGACAGCACTGGATTAGAATGTAAGAATAATGAAATGTGGCCCCATTATGGTTTTTATGGTATTGGGAATTATTTTTGAAAGTTAGCCTTATTAAAATATCAATTTCTTGGACTTCCCTGGTGGCTCAGTGACTTCAGAATCCGCCTGCCACTGCAGGGGACATGGGTTTGATCCCTGGCCCAGGAAGATGCCACATGCCGTGGAGCAGCTAAGCCCGTGCGCCACAAATACTAAGCCTGCATGCCACAACTACTGAAGCCTGCGCGTCTAGAGTGCCTAGAGCCCGCAACAAGAGAAACCACCACAATGAGAAGCCCGTGCACCACAACCAAGAGTAGCCCCCTCTCGCCACAACTAGAGAAAGCCTGCGCACAGCAATGAAGACCCAACGCAGCCAAACAGAGAATAAAAAAAAAAAAAAATCACTTTCTTTAAGTAGGAACAGATGATTTCTTTACAATAGTAACTTTCATATTAAACAATACTTCTAATTAAATAACAAAGATTACATGCTTTCTTCTTTTGTTCTTTCTCTGAAAAGAATAAACATGCTTAAAGAAGATAAATTACTTAGATGGTTTCAACTTGTACTTGGAATGGTAATCATCTGAAGACTTTTTTGATGTACATGGGATTTTCCTGCTAAAAAACTTGCCCAAAGAACATTTCTTACTCTGCTCAAAGAAGTAGGAGTGGCCTCAGTATTCTATCACTTTATAAAACAGGTTTAAAGATGATCTGCAAAAAATAAAGCTAAGTGTTCTAAACAACCTTGAGGATTTGTCCTAATATTGCTACATTATATCAGCTTGTGTGTATCATCAAAACAGTTTCTGTATTAAATGTTCATGGAATTTAGCATTAAATTTTAAGTGTAACTATACTAGTTTGATAGCATTTTCCTGAACATATCGAAGATAATTTCTAAATTATCAAGTGAAGTTATCTTAGGAAAATATATAGTATAATTATAGATTATAATCTGAAACATATAATTCTTTTTTTTTTTTTTTTTTTTTGGGGAGTAAAAAAAAAAAAATATATCGGCAGGCGGACTGTCAACCACTGCGCCACCAGGGAAGCCCTGAAACATATAATTCTTGAAATTAAAAAATCCATGGGAATGGTATGGAAAAAGAAAGCCTTCTCTACACTCTTTTAAAGCATCATCGGTTGAGCTTTAAGTTGGTATTTAAAAAGTCTTAGAGTTATGTCATATTTAATGTATGAAAAAAACTGAAATTGACAGTGTTGGTTGTTTCTCATAGTCAAACACAAGTTTCAGATGAAAGCAACCCAAAGCTGGCTTTTTTTTTGTCTCTCAAACCCCAAACCTCAGAGCTGTTGGACTGAGTTGTGTGAATTCTTACTTCACAATGTCACTTGAACTTTTCATTTTTGTTACCTTTGTTGCCTCACACCTGTGTTATGGGGAGGTGATTATCTTATCAGTCCTGGGTCTCCTCCCACTGCTCTTCGTCCTGCTCAGTCCTCCCAGTCCTGTTTTCATCCTGTTATTTTACTTATCAAAATCTTTTAAGGGGCTTCCCTGGTGGCGCAGTGGTTGAGAGTCCGCCTGCCGATGCAGGGGACACGGGTTCGTGCCCCAGTCCGAGAAGATCCCACATGCCGCGGAGCAGCTGGGCCCGTGAGCCATGGCCGCTGAGCCTGCGCGTCCGGAGCCTGTGCTCCGCAACGGGAGAGGCCACGACAGTGAGAGGCCCGCGTACCGCAACAAAACAAAACAAAACAAAACAAAATCTTTTAAGAACTTCTTTGTTACTAAGAGGCTAGAATCCAGAAGCCTCTCTTGAACATTTTTAGATCTTAGAGTTTGGCCCAAGTTGACATTTCAGCTCCTAGTTTCTACTAGTCTTAGACCAAACCCTTCATACAAATGATGCTAGGCTTCTTTTTGATACATTATTCTCTGTTTCTTCCCCTCTATAGTTGTTTCGAATCATCCTTCTCACTCATTTCTGCTTATCACAGGGGTTGTTATGGGTTGAAGTTTGTCCCACAAAAACAGTTGTTGAAGTCTTAACCCTTAGTATCTGTGAATGTGACATTATTTAGAGATGGGGGCTTTCCCGATGAGCAAGTTAAGATGAGGTCATTAGGGTGGGCCTTAATCCAATTTTAAAAGGAGGAAATTTGGGCACAGAAAGAGAGAGAGGGAGAAGACCATGTGAAGATGAAGGCGGAGTTTGGGGGTGAGGTGATGTGCAGCAAAAGCCGAGGAACTTCCAGGAAACCGCTAGAAGCTGGGAGAAAAGCATAAAACAGATTCTCCCTCACAGCCTTCAGGAGGAACTAATCCTGCTGGATCTTAATCTTGGACTTCTAGTCTCCAGAACTGTGAGACAAAAAAATTCTGTTGTTTAATCCACCCAGTTTGTTGTACTTTGTTATGGCAACCCTAGAAAATGGATACACTCAACTATTTTGTTTATTAAAAAAAATGTTATTTTTGCCTTACTGTCCCTCTTCAAGAATCTGGTGGGCTTTTCTGTGTATAGATTGTCTCTCTAGAAAAATGCAAATATGTTTATCAACACAAAACTCCAAATAATTTCAGGGGCAAAGAACCTTTGACCAACCCAAATCATATCCAGCTTTCCATGTCCAACCAAAACCTCGTCTTCTCTGAGAAAGCAGTCTCCCCACTTCACTTTTGGTTCTTATTTCTTCTCTGGCTTTTACTGTATATATTTTGTTTTTGGTGCTTCATCACAAACTTCTTGGATTCTGAACTTCCCAACATATATAAGCCCTCCCCAACTTAAAAACACCAGTCTTTCTCAGTCCTGAAGTCCTCCATTGTAAGATTTTGAAGTATAGGATTAGTTCACCAACATTACAAGGTAAGTATATATATGATATGGGGAGATCACATGTTCACAATTCCCAATAAATGCTTGGGAGTTACTGATTTACTAAGTGCTCAGTACCTTCATGCCAGCTAGTGTTGTTCCTTTCTTAATATTAATGTCTGCTAAAATACTTCTCCACACAAAGTAACTTGAATTTCCTGCTTGGGCAAGGGAATAATAATAACAGGTGTTAACTGCGCTCAGCCTGTGCTGAGTGCAGCAGAAGTTTAAAATGTGAAGGCAGAGAAGCAGTGTTGCATGGCAATGCATTGTAAGGACTGCGGGTCCTGGAGCCCGCAGCTTTGAATATTATTCTCAGCTCTCTGTGAATTATTTGGGAGATATTGTGCAAGTTGTTTACTCCTGCGAACTTTTCTTTATTCATCTAAAAAAAATAAAGATAATTAACCTTATATTTCTTGTGAAGATTAGAACCTCTCCTAAGACTATGTCACTTTTTATATCTCTGTGCATGCCCAGAGAAATTGCCTCCACTCTCAAAAATTCATAGACACTTTGAAGCACATCCTGGATGAGCTAAGAACACCTCTTCTTTAGACTCTTCTACAAAAGATTTTATCCTGAACCTCATGTTTAAAAGATTCAGAAGGACCAGGTCTTGGTTCTGGCTACAAGGGATTATTTGTTGTCAGCTTTAATCAAGTATTTTCAATCCGTTGACTCGTTTTCCTTTGTTTGGAAAATGTGAGGATCGACAAATTTATCTGTTCTTATTCCAGCTTTAACATGCTATATTAACCTCATTTTATGGATGAAGAAACTGACCCAGTAACTGAGGATGGAGAGGTAGTCATTTATGAACCTAGGAGAAAAACCCAAGTATTCTGATATGAATTCACTACCTTCCTTCCTCCCAACTACCATGTAGAACCGAAGTATTTTTTCTAGTTTTTCCTACATTAATTTGAGAGTTGAAGAAAAATCTTTGGATTGATGATATTTATTCTTATATAAGATAAATCCTTAAATAATTGGACTGTTTTACAGCATAGATTAGTGGTTAGGTGCCTGAATTCTGGAGCTGACTGCAGGGATGTAAATCTCTGTTCCATCACTTAGTACCTGTGAAATCTTGGACTGGTTACTTATTTTCTGTGCCTCAGTTTGTTTCCTCATCTATGAATTATGAATAATAGTAGTGCCTAACTCAGAACATTTTGAGGATTGTGAGAATTATGAAAATGGAACATAAGTATATTGTAGCTATTGTTCTAACATTCCTGACTAACGAGATAATTTTAAAAGTCTTTTTCATGGAAGCAACCTAAGTGTCCATCGACAGATGAATGGATAAAGAAGATGTGGCACATATATACAATGGAATATTACTCAGCCATAAAAAGAAACAAAACTGAGTTATTTGTAGTGAGGTGGATGGACGTAGAGACTGTCATACAGAGTGAAGTAAGGCAGAAAGAGAAAAACAAATACCATATGCTAACATGTATATATGGAATCTAAAAAAAAAAAAAGGGTTCTGAAGAACCCAGGGGCAGGACAGGAATAAAGGCACAGACGAAGAGAATGGACTAGAGGATACGGGGAGGCGGAAGGGTAAGCTGGGACGAAGTGAGAGAGTGGCATGGACATATATACACTACCAAAATAGATAGCTAGTGGGAAGCAGTTGCATAGCACAGGGAGATCAGCTCGGTGCTTTGTGAGCACCTAGAGGGGTGGGATAGGGAGGGTGGAAGGGAGATGCAAGAGAGAGGAGATACAGGTATATATATATATATTCTTTTTCAGATTCGTTTCTGCAATAGCTTATTAAAAGGTATTGAGTAAAGTTCCCTGTGCTATACAGTAGGTCCTTGTTGTTTGTTTACCTATTTTTTATATAGTAGTGTGTATAAGTTAATCCCAAACTCTTAAGTTCTCTCTCTTCCTCTATCCCCTTTGGTAACCATAAGTTTGTTTTCTATGTCTGTGAGTCTCTTTCTGTTTCATAAATAAGTTCATTTGTATCTTTTTTTTCTTTAGATTCCTCTTATAAGCAATTTATGTTGCTACAAATGCAAGTATTTCATTATTTTTTATGGCTGAGTATTATTCCATTGTCTATATGTACCACATCTTCTTTATCCATTCATCTGTCAATGGACATTTAGGTTGCTTCCATGGTTTGGCTATTGTAAATAGTGCTGCTCTGAATAGTGCTGTAAATAGCGGTGCATGTATCTTTTCAAATTATTTTTCTCTGGCTATATGCCCGGGAGTGGGATTGCAGCATTATGTGGTAACTCTATTTTTAGTTCTTTAAGGACCCTCCATACTGTTCTCTATAGTGACTGCACCAATTTTCATTCCAACAGTGTAGGATGATTCCTTTTTCTCCACACCCTCTCCAGCATTTATTATTTATAGACTTTTTAATGATGGCCATTCTGACTGGTCTGAGGTGATACCTTATGGTAGTTTTGATTTGCATTTCTCTAATAATTAGCAATATTGAGCTTCTTTTCATGTGCCTGTTGGCCATCTGTATGTATTTTTTGGAGGGGTGTCTATTTAGGTCTTCTGCCCATTTTTTGATGGGGTTGTTTGTTTTTTTGATATTAAGTTGTATGAGCTGTTTTGTATATTTTGGAAATTAATGCCTTCTCAGTAACATCATTTGCAAATATTTTCTCCCAGTCTGTAAGTTTTCTTTTCATTTTGTTTATGTTTTCCTTTGCTGTGCAAAAGCTTTTAAGTTTAATTAGGTCCCATTTGTTTATTTTTGTTTTTATTTCCATTATTCTAGGAGACAGATACAAAAATTATGTTTAAACCATTGAGTTTGTGTGGCTAATGGATGAATAAGAATTAAAACTTGAAGATTTCCTGAGACTAGAATTTAAAGTTGTTTTGAGAATTAATAAATGTTTAAATGTAAACTTAATCCTGTAAATTTAATGTATAATCTGTAATGAAAATAGGGGTTTGAGTAGTCATTAGTATTTTGCAGGAAGGTTCTGAACCAAATTGAAGGCACAAATAAGCATATTTTTAAAGTGATGTAACTAGGAATATAGCATTAAAGAAAAATCATATACTTAATAGTATATTCATACTTAATTTTCATTTCCATATATTAAAGGATTATAGAGAATTTTAAAGTAACATTTTAGAAAGGCAGTATTATAATCAAAGTACCAGACAACTGTAGGTTACAGATAAAAAAGTTGGAATTTAGCATTTTTTAACGAGGTGTTAAATATTTTTGGAATTATTGAAATTAAAAAAAAAAATACCTTTAAAAATGTATTTTTGAAGATATGCATCAACACTTAAACTTTTAAAAACTCATTGGTCCCCAAATTCCATAACTAAGATGGTATATTAAGGAAATAATTTAATACATGAATGAAGGTGTGTACACAATTATGTTAAACTTTAGATTTTGATAATCCTAAAAATTTGGTAATAAACTTCCTATAAGGAAGTTCAGTTAATTGTAGCACATCAATGAGATATATTATTTATACATTTAAAGTTTTATGGTTTTTATACATAAAAAACATAAAAATATGTTTTTCATGAGTTCCTAGTGAAAGGGCAAAATGTTTACTGTAAGAAAAAATTGATTTTAGGATATATCATGTAAAAATGAATAGAATAATATTGGAAAGAAGGGTATTAAAATAATAGCCTTGTTTTTTTCTGTAAGTGTATGGAATTATAAGTAAGTATTTTATTATTTACTTTACTCCATACTTTCTACATTTTCTGCAATGCATTTTTTATTACTTATTTTAATTTGTATCAGTTTTTGTATATTTTTTATTTATAAAAGTAATATATAAAAGGAAACATAACTTTTTGGCTGTCGATTTTGAGAGGCTTGTTTATACTATAGGTTAATTTTTAACTTGAGTAAAGTTGAGACAACAGCTCAAGTTATGTTGTTATACTTCCTACCCCTGGAACAATATTTGCCATTTTCTTTCCATTTCTTGACTCAGTGATTTCATAATGCACAAGTATATGAGTAAAATATTCTCTTTGAAGAGGGTATTCTTGCAAGTATACATTAGTCATATATATTTTAGATTTTTTAATACATGATTACACTAAATGTTGTATTAAGGTTCTGCTAATAGTTAAGTGGAGAATAGCTATTATAAATGTAAACTCTGGAGCCAAATTACCTGAGACCATGACTCAGATCTCTCATATATTAGCAGTGTGACCTCAGGTGAAGTACTTAGCATTGTTATGCTTCAATTTCTCATCTATAAAATGGGATTAATAAGAACATTGCAGTTTTTTTGTGTGTGTGTGATAATTAAATGAGTTAATGCATTTGAAACACTTAGAAAAGTGTGGAATGCATAGTAAGTACTGTATAACTATTTGCTAGTATTAACATTAGTAGTCATTGAAATATTGTAAAAATGGTATAATTTCAGAACACTCAATAATATGAGAAATATATATCATCATAGCCTCAGCTTCTAGTTCAGTGGTTCTCAAACTTTAGAGTTCATTAAAATCACATTGTGTAAAGTACCATTTAGAAGTCGTCACACCCAAAAGGCATGACTGAATAGGTCAGGGACCACTTATCTACACTTTTAACCTCATCCCAAGTTTTTCTAAAGCAGAAAAATAAAATAAAGAATACTTAGAAATTAGAGAAACCTCTAAAACAAATAAAGATGGATCGCATATTGAGGCTCATTGCTTTCATTTAATGTTTAATATTAAAAAAATTTTTTTTTAAAAGTTACCTACTGAGTGGGTCGTTACTACTCCAGTTTGGAATGCCTGTACCTGATATTTTGGAAGGCTTTATTTTGATGCGCCTATATTTGTCTCTGAAAACATTAGATGCAATTTTATACATACTTGTAGTAAACAAAATACTTATTTCAAAAGAAAAGTACCCTTACTTTTTCAAAAGACCATATTATATAAATAAATAATATATAATATAATACATTATATAAATATAGTTACAAATAAATACAGTTCTAAAATGAATAAAACAAAAAATCAGCCAAGTAAACAAACAAAAACAACTTTCATCCCTCTCCATCTCAGTTCTTGTTTCAGTGCTAGCAGAAAGCTAGAGAAATACCTATTATATTGAAATATTTTACTAGTTATTAACAGGCTGAGTAGGAAAAATGTAAATATAGTTTGATAATGTAATTGGGTCTTAATTATTATTAATAGAAGGTCTCAGAATTTCTCAAAAATAGTCAAATGTGAAGAGAAAATTTATTTAAGATTAAAAAGAAAAAAAGACTTTCCCTGAGTGACATAGACTAGGAATTACCTTGTAATGTATCGAAGATAAGTAAAATAATTAGGTCTATTTGTTTCCTAAAGAGAAGAGGCGATTGATACCTGTTAATAGGTTTAAATCCATATCCAGTCTTTGAACTCCTAGTGAGGGCACAGGGCAGGACCAAGCAGCTCTGCGCCTCAGGGTTTGTGGCCTCTTTTCATTTAAATCTCATACAGACTTTCAACCTTTCCAGGAGGGCTTATTTTTGGTTGAAGACATTGGCTTCTGCTCATTCTGTCTTGCATGGAGTACATTTGCTTCCACTAATTCTAACTATGTTTCACACAGCTTTGCATATACAACTCTTTCATTTGTTCAGTGATTGCTTTTGTGTATTCGCAAAAAAAGGGTAATATTGGCTAAAAGGTATATAAGTGCATATGCATCGTTCAAGTGCACACAGTGTTAGCTGTGTATCGTTCACATTGACTTTGCAGTTTTAGTAACAGAGAGAGAGAGAGAGAGAGAGAGAAAGACAGGTACTACTGTTTTTGTTTGTTTCTTTGTTTGCACTCTTGTATTACCTGCATCTAGCAAAGACCTGGTGTAGTGTGAGTACTTAGTACATATTTGTTGAGTAATAATAAATAAATGAAGAATAAATGAATGCTAAAGAGTTAGCAAAAGTTGAATTTTATTTTCTCCATATTTTGCAAAACATTTTGTTGCCTTTCACACTTCTAAAATAAAATATTTTATTATGAAAATAATACCAGAACATCATGGAATACTTAAAAGCTAGAGAAAATTAGAGAGAATTTTCAACAGTCCCTAAGAAATTGACATTAATATTCTTTTTACATCTTTTTTCTTGGTCTCTTTCTCCTTCTGTCTCTCTTTCTCTCAGTCTATCTCTTGTGCTAGAATTGTGCAACGTACACTTGTGTTAATCTTTGTGTTTGTGCTGCACATGATACTGTGTACAGGTTCCAAAGGTGTTAGAATTAATTTTAAAGAAAGCTCCCTACTTCAAATGGACCAGTGTATCTCCAAATCCTTTCAGGGAGGCCATTGCTTCAGGGCTCCTTTCCTGTGGATGTTTGCTTCCCAGAAGCAGAAGTAAAGATTTCCCTTACTTTCTCTTGAACCCGGGGGGTGGG
>NW_020172694.1:141363-240902 GCF_003031525.2 Neophocaena asiaeorientalis asiaeorientalis
TTCTAAACTATTTATAAATATGTGTGAGGGCACCCACCCATCATTTTTTTCCCATTATCTGATTATTCATTCAACAAATTCTGTTGAATACCTGCTGAGTGCTAGATGCTATTGTAGGCACTGGAGATGTAGAAGTATTTCAGTTATTTTTTATTTAGTAACTAAGCAGAAGTATTTCAATATTATAAATGCTTTCTAATCAAAACTGATTTTATGGCGCTTTCCCCTCAAAATTAATTAAACCACCATCAAAATGATGATTAAAAGTATTATATTTCCTTTTTAAAGTTACATTAGCATACAAAATGATAAATTCATATAGACATCATATTATTGCAATTAAAAAATAAAAAACCCTCAGGAAAAAGTGACAACAGACCTCCATTCCACAAGAAAAAAAAATTCCAAACATACCTGCAAAAGAAGGAGAGAGAGAGAGAGAAAGAGAGAGAGAGAGCGTTACAAATCTCAAGTCAGAGTGCAAAAAAGAAAAAAATCCTCAGAAGAATTTTTTGGAATTTTATCATTTTGCATCAAAATTTACATATGGTAATAATTTATGTACATGGATTTTTCTCTGTTAGATCAACTACACAGAACTTTGTTGTGGATTGATGAAGTATTTACTTATCTCTTTAGAAAATAAAGATTACAGAGTCGATTTTAAGTTAACATATAGAATAGCTTTTAAATCCCCATATCTCATATATCAAAGGATTAGAATCTGCGTCTCAGCATTTTTTTACTAGGGTGCCTTTTAGAATCTGTAAGAACTAAATTTGAGATATAATGAGAGAGAAACGGGGAAGTTATGGAGAGGTGAAGATGAAAGTTTGCTAATTGTAAAAGAGTTTGTTTAGAAATTCTTGTTCATGTCAGAAGTATTGACTGTGTTTTAAAATGAGTGAAGTTGACTGCATTCCTATAGAGATTTCTCAGTAATCTTTTAAAAGTTGTTTTAAGTGTTTTGTTTTCCAAAAGAGTAATTGTCTTTAGACCATTAATTTTAGAATTGCAATTCCATACTCTATCTTGCAGACATTAATAACTTAACCTAGATTCAGGAGTTCTCTAAATATGGCTCAAGCATGACTAATTCAAGAAATAAAGTTGAAAGTTTTATTTTAATACTTTAATTGATTAAAGGTTATTGACTAAGTAAATTATATCTATACAGATTCTATGAAAATCTAATGTAACTCTTTAGGGAAAGAATTGATAAATATTACTTTACATAATCATTTTTTAAAAACTTCTGTACAGTTAAGGAATTATATTTTATCCATATTTGTTTTTATGTACTTTTAATTTATGATTTAAAAACATATTTTTAAACACAAAAATAAGATTATTTTCAGAATAAAGGTTTTCCCCTAGAAATTTGAATTCAGGACAGAGGAAGATTAGTAAGCCAGGTTTATTTTATACAGTTATAAGAGTGTTTTTATGTTGCTATTTCAATAAGGAAAGTCTTCTCATGTTTTGTGTACTGAAGTAGTTAGCTAAAATTTATAACCATTTGCTGTTTCTATATTATATCCAAAGAAATGAAGTATAAATTAACATTGATTGGAATGCCACATAATTTGTTCTAATATGTGGAAAATCCAATATTAGAATGAACTATATTTCTATAACAATAAAAAATATTCACAGGACCACCCATATACTGTTTTCATAGTTCAAAATATTGTCCAAAACGCTTTGTCTATAAAAAACAGTCCTAAAAGCTGAAACAAGCGATTCTATGTTCAGACCTAAATATCTTGGTTCATCAGTATGAGCATTAATAAATAAAGAATTATTTGTGAATTTTGATAGTCTTAGTATATCTACAGAGAGTTGACTTGAAATGTTATGCTACACAATTACCAACTTTATCTATATTCTCGCTACCCATAGGATTTTTTATCTTTGTAATGAAAAGGAAAAGAACAATAATATGACTGTTCACTCAGTTTATTGAACATCTTTATGATCATTACCTTGAACTCTTTATTGGGTAGATTGCTTATCTCCACTTTCCTTAGGTCTTCCGGGATTCTGTCTTGTTCCTTCATTTGGCACATATTCCTCTGCCTCCTTATTTTGCCTAATTCTCTGTGTTTATATTTATGTAGTTAGGTAGGTTGGTTACGTTTCCCAGTCTCGGAGAAGTGTCCTTACATAGGAGACATCCTATGGGGCCCAGCAGCATGCTCCCCTCTGTTCACCAGAGCTGTATGCTCTTGGGGTGTCCCCTGTGTGGGCTACCTGGGCCCCTCTGTTGTGGCAGGGCTAACTACTGTGGGTGCGCTGGTAGGCGGGGTGGGCTTGTGGTCTGGTTGACTGCTAAGCCCTGCTTTGTGTGGTGACTGGTGCTGGGCTGCCCCGCCCCCGGTGGCCGGGTAAGCCTTTAGCGCTAATAGGCCAGAGGGAGGACTCCAAAATGGTGCTTGCCTACACCAGTGTCTTCATGGTATAACGAGCTCCCCAAGATGGCTACTGCCAGCATTTATGTCCTCAGGGGAGTCCCAGTTGCCTTCTGCCTCTCTGGGAGGCTTTTCTAAGATCAGCAAGTGGATCTGACCCAGGTTCCTTTCAGATTATTGCCTCTGGGCTGGGACTCAGAGGGTGTGAATTTTTTGCATGCCCTTTCACAGAGAAGTCTGTTTTCTATAGCCCTCTGACTCTCCCGTATCTAAACCCCTTTGGCCTTCAAAACCAAGTGTTCTGCGAGCTCTTCTTCCAGGCAGGGCCCCTGGGTTAGAGAGCCCAATGGTGGCCTAAACGTCTCGCTTTTTGGAGAAAACCTCAGCAGTTGTGATTCTCCTCCTGTTGGTGGGTCATCTCCCTGGGGGTGTGGGTCTTGACTGTACTATGTCTCTGCACATCTTATCTGTCTCATTTTGGTTCCTTCTTTATAACTTTAGTTATAGAAGATCTTTTCCGCTAGTTTTCAGGTCACTCTCATAGATAGTTGCCCTGTAAAGGGTTGCAATTTTGGTGTGTTCATGGAAGGAGATGATCTCAGGGTCTTTCTACTTCACCATCTTGGCCCTCTCAACCCGAATCTGTATTATTTTAAAAGCATTACTGTGTCTTTTAAAGTTTTGAAAGTAATATATTTAATCAATATATCTAAATGGAATATTTTTCACACGGAACAGAGATGCTTCATTATAGATGATCTTAGCGTCAACATCTGCTAATTCTTAGTAAAACAATCAGTTGGCTGTGCTAAGTGCTCTAGTTTTATTTTACTTTTTTATCCTCTTGAAAACTGTTTTGCTGGAATTGTGCCAGATCTTGCCAAGAACTGTGTAAATGAGAAATTATTTTGGTTTGACTTCTCAACTAAAACTAGAGACTGGCTTAGTCTGCAACTGTTCTTACAGATTTAGGAAAAATGTAATTGATTTCTTTATAAATTAACAAGAGTCCTAATGTAATCCCAGAAGAAGAGAATCATAGAATCAAACAATGGTCTTTATTCCAATTTCCAAAATACTACTTAATGGTTCTAACCCATGAGTTAATGCAATATTATTTTGTGCTTCAGGGATTATGCTATCCTCTAAAGTATAGGTATTATTTTTATAGTCATTTACAGAGGAAGAAACTTTCAGAGAGGTGAAGCAATTTATCCAAGTTCACACAGCTAACAAGTAGCAGAGCCTAGATTTAAACCCATTCAAACTGAATCCATTCTTTAGATTTAATAAAATTTCCCCACAAATAATGTGTTAGTTAATGCTTTCTTGCCAATGCAGTTCCTTCTTCTGGAATCTAGTTTCTCCTCCTCCTACCTCTCCTTGTATGGCTCTTATTTTTCAATATTATCCTTATTAATATTTCTGTCTCTTTTGTTGAACTTCTGGCTGTTAAGGTTAGGAATTTTATTTCATTTTTCTTTGCGTTGCCAATGTTTAGCACAAGTCTTAATGCAATGTAGGCATGGTATATAGGTAAACTAATGGGTAAGAGAGTGAGAGAATTTGGACTTTAAGATATGCAAACATTTTGTTTGGCATTTTATTGAAAATAAAATTCTCTTATTTGCATGTTAATTGGAAATTTTACTAAAGGGCAGATAGGAAGCATGAACTCAACTGAACAACTCAACCCTCCAGTCCCTTTAGTTATAGTTTATAGTGAAATCCTGGCTGATTTGAGTCAGCTGAGGCATTTCTTGCAGTTAATGCCATAGTAGCTTCTGCAATATTTGTATTCCATGATCATATTATTAAAAATAGGGGGAAGGGCAAGCAATATTGTTTCAAAAATTTAACTTATGAGACTGTCAGTCTTTCTCACATCTCTGGGGACACCACCATATTATATTAGATTCTGTAGAAATATTACAAAAATCCCAGGGATTCATTCCTAGAATTTCATTTTGGTCTGTTTTAGTAATCATTTAAGATCATAACAGACAGTACCAGTGGCACTCAGTTAATTATTGGGATTATTCTAAATTTTGACTAGAAAATAATCCCTCTCCCCAATTTGTTAGGTGGGATTATAATCAAGGGGAATTAGGAAGGAACAAAGTACCTAAGGAAAATGGCATGATCCATTAATCATATAATTATTTTAATGCATCTTGTATTCCTTTACTCTATATAAATTTCAGGTGAAATTACCAAGTTTTTCTGTAGAGTGTGCTCTGTTTTTATAGTTACAGTAAGCATGAGTATTTGGGAAATGTGTATAACTCAGTAGAGGATATTTAAGTCTACTCTCTGCACAATGAGTAATTAATGGGTGCTGTCTTCTTATTTTTAACAAATATCTCCTTGTAGGATGAAATTCTGACAGGAAAATTACAGGATTGGAGCCCATGATAGGATTTATGTTAATAATTGGAGGCCTTTTGCTCCTTAAGATGTAAATGGAGCTTAAATAAAAAAGGTTAAGAGGCAAGGCTCTTTTAAGAATGTAAGTATTCTTTTACAAATATAGGTATGTTGTCAAGGCAAATGTATATTCTCCACACCCCCCTTTGGGCAAATGTCACCAAATTGTCTCTTAATATTCATTGTGCATATGTCAACTACTCACTGAACTTGTTTCTCTTGTGCTTTTAGGCATTCTTGTGCTGCAGATGTTTTAATATGATACATGATACGAATGGATATTTTAATCATTTAGGTTTTCCATTTTACCTACCACGGGATAGGAAAAAGAAATTTGGATCAAAACAAAACCTTGTTAATAAAATAAATACTGCTTTGCTCAATCTGCTAAGAAGAAACAGACTTGAAAACCTAAACAAACAAAACCCTGAGACACGTATTACTGCTATACTAGAAAAGAAGATTACATTTGAAAAAAGAATAAAATTATATATTTGTATGTTGGCATACCTCAGCAGAATATTAACAAATCAGTCTCTTAAACGGTTACTTGCTTATGTTTCTGTAAATGCAACGTCTTAAAGGGGGGAACAGTTTACATCCAACTAGGAGTTTGGTTTCCTCATAATAAATCTCATGTGACTTTGATATATTTCCTTGAAATACTTAGCACTTACGTGTGTATCTTTTTCCAGCTGTGGTTGTGTAAATATTTAGATATTTCAGTCACTTGTGTTTATATTTTATCTTCCACTCGGGCAGTTGTTGAAGGAATCCTGCCCTGCCCTTTTCCCTGATGCTGGCCTTTCCTGAAGTCAACTGCGTTTATATTCACAAGGTCCTACCGGGATTCTTGCCTTGCCTTGTCAGGATTCAGCTGACGTTATCATCCTAGTTCCTTGTTAAAGCCTCACTCCATCAGCCCCTTTCCTTTTACCCTCTCTTCTTTGTAACTTTTTAGTTTCTTATGCAGAATATAGTTGAAACCTTGAATTTGGTTTTGCCAAGTGTGATATAAACCTTTTATCTTATATAAAAAATACCCAAATTAGCATAACTAAAATGGTGGTTATTGGGTAATTTATAGGAACTCAGAATTTATGATTGAAGAAAGGAGGCGTTTTATGAATAGCGAGTCAAGAATATTATATAAAGAGAGGTGTTGTGACAGAGTGGAGATGGACACAACCTCTAAGATTTATATATGTTCTTCCTTAATTATTCTTGGTGTAACTCCCTCAAGGTCCTCCTTTGAGAAAGTGAATCACAGTTATTGATAGAAGTTGGGTGACGTTTTTCCCTCAAAGCATGCTGGTGGAAATAAAAATGGGGATCAGTGATATTTAATTTTAATTGTGCAAACTGTGTAGAAACTGAGGTTCTCAAATATTAAATAAAACCTGATAAAATAGGAGAGCTACTCAGAAATGCAAGCTCATATTTAGATAAGCTCACAAGGAATGCTTTATGTTCTCATTTGTTCATCATGAAAGTCTTTACTGAGTTAAGTGACTATGAAACCATATGATTTACAGTTAGATATTCTCTGATTGCATGGGAAAAGAACATTAGATGTTATCAGGTTTGACTGCTTCTTACTGTTTTCATTATCTACATTTTAAATGAAAGTAATCAAAATTAACAACTTCCAGTGTTGGAAACAAGAATGGATTTTAACTAATTAATCCTAGCAATATTTATGGAATAGTGGGAAAGAGCAAGGATTTTGAATTTGACTAGGATTGGATCCCAGCACTGCCACCTTCCAGCC
Source organism: Neophocaena asiaeorientalis asiaeorientalis (assembly GCF_003031525.2). NCBI lineage: Eukaryota > Metazoa > Chordata > Mammalia > Artiodactyla > Phocoenidae > Neophocaena > Neophocaena asiaeorientalis. The sequence goes on from NW_020172694.1 coordinate 147,973, forward strand.
AAGCACCAGTGCTTAGTTCCCCCATATGGATACCAGATAACAGCACCCACCTCATGAAGATGCTGTTGTGACAAAGGAGATGGTGGATAATTAATATTTGTTTTCTTTTCCATTCCTTTTCTTCCTGTTTAGACATGATAATAAAGAATAATTTATTATAGTTTTTAATAGAAATGAGTGCAATTTATAATTGTTATTATTGAGGTTAGCCGATGACTTGTGATAAATATCACTCGGGAATTGGAAAGTTCGTTTCTTGAAGGTTGTACGTTATGAGAAATGTGGCATTTCTATGTTTTTTGTTGTGATTTCCAAAAGTTTTGGCTCTACAGCCAAGTAACTCTTTTTTTTTTTTTTTTTGCTAACCCTGTTCATTCTCTTCAGATTATTATATGCTAACAGAGTGTATTTTCTTTTAAAGTGTGTTCCTCAGAAGCAAAGTTCAGTGGTATGTCCCATAAAAAGAAAAATATAGAGTTCAGTGGCCAAATAAGTTTAAGAAATTGCTGCATATTATACTTTTCTTCTAGAGCACATAATGTACATTAGCAAGATTGAAAGACCTGAGAACCCAGATCTTTTTTTGAGTAAACAATCTGAGAAAAGAATATTTCACAGAGCATTTTGAAAATTTAGCCTTTAATAGAATAGAAAGCATTTTTATTGCTGAAAGTCTTTTACTGAACGCTGCTGTACAAACATCATGGTGAAAACTTGGGCCTGAGCTCTCCACTCCCAAAAGTCATATTGGCTGTGGTCCAGCTGTACGTGGCTGTAGGTTAGGGATGGAGAGAGTCTTGAGCTCCACTGCACTTTTGTGGAGCCTGGGTGATCTCCAGGTTCTTTAATTAGCCGTTACTTCCTCTATACACGCTCCCTAGGCAGTTTTATTCTTTCCCAGTGTTTCAGTCTCCAACTTGATTTTCATATATGGATCCAACTGAGATTTTTTTCCTGAGGTCAAACTTGGATATTTAATAGGCAACTTGCCGTCCTTATTTGGATATTCTGGAAGTATCCCAAACTCTCCACATCTCATGCTGAATAAATCATCTCTGTCCTTCTTCCTCTCACCACATCCCACTCTTTTATTCTTGACCTTCATTGGGACTGCCCTTCACCCATTGCTCAGATCAGAAACTCAGAATCTCTCTATCCTCTGCTTCTCTTCCATCTTGTGCATTTTTCATTTCCACCTTCTCCCACATTGCCAGTGAGTAGGTCCTGTTGATACTGTAACTAAATATCTCGAGATTCTTCCTTTTATCTTCCTTTCTGTCTGTCAAGATCCAAGTTCAAGCTTTGAGAATTTATTGTTTAAAGAGTGTAAAAGTGTCCTAACTAATCCCTTCCTAGCTTAGCTGCTGCAGTCTAGTTTCATACTATCAAGAGTGAGCTCTTTAAAACCAAACTTAAGCATGCAGTCCCCTGCTTAAAATATTTGAATGTTCTTGTTGCCTTCTTTTAGGTTCCAGAATTTTGGCTTGATGTACAAAGCCCATCTGACACCTGCCTTATACTGAGGCTGTACTAACCTACCTACAGGTCCCACAGTGTACCATATGCTTTTGTCGCTGTGCCTCTGAGTGAAATCCTTTCCTTTCTTTTCTTCCGGACTCATTTTTCAAGACCTACCTCAAGTTTCATGTGTCGGCATGCCTTTCTTGGGCAGTGTTAAGTGCCCACTCTTTGTATTCTTATAGCAACCTGTACATCCCCATTTCCTATCTGAAATAGACTTACAGAATATAAATAAAATTGGCTTAAATTAAATATATATTACCTCAGCAGTTGATCTTCATTAGCATCCATCTTTCATAATTACAGCCAAAATAAAGGCCAGTAATATATTACAGTGCTTTATTTTCTGAACTATACAGCACTTGTGGTTGAGTAATCTTAAATTCAATTTAAATTTCATTTGCCTTCAGTATAGCCTTTGCTAAAGACCACGAGTTTCCAAGTAATTTTTTCCCCATGTAGCTGGCTTATTTCCTCCTCTTTTAGAGCCTGGTTTCATTTAACGGACTTATAGTATGCTGTATACCATGCACTGAACTAAAGCTATTTCTCAATATTTCAGATGATAAGTTTTTTGTTTCATGGTAGACATAAGCAAATAATAGATCTTTTAGTTTCATCATTCATTTATCATTTCATTAAGAAATAGTAACTGCAGCAGTTACAAATTAGAGATGTGAATAAACCCCATGCAGAGCTTACAGTCTAGTAGAGGCTAAACAGTACGCCTGTATGGTTACAATTTAAAAATAAAATCTTTTAAAGTCTCTCTGTACAGTGCATGATTATTAAGCTTCAGATCATTCCACTCAAATAGGGTTTTGCCGTTAGCACTTGTTTATTTTTTTTATTTACTCAACACTTATTTGTTGAGTATCTGTAGTGTGTTCAGCACTCTGCCAGGGATAAGGGAAGCAACCATGAGCAAAATCAGACCCACAGATCTTCCAGAGTGGTGGGAAAGACAGACAGTGTTCAAAGCATCAAACAAATAAATTTAAAATATAATTCTGATTATTTTACCGTAGGTAGTTTCATACCCTTGCTAAAAGGAAGCATTTAAGTTTTGTGGTAAAGATCAGGGAAGGTCGAGATTTGAAAGAAGAATGGGTATAAACCAGGGTAAGATCCTTTTGATCCCCGACGCTGTGGCAGGCATAGGCCTGTGGTAGGAAGAAGCTTAATATATTTGTGGAACTAACAGAAGACTGGGGTGAAGAAAGCAGAGAAAGGAGTGGAACAGGAAGCATCCTGAGATCTAGATAGGGGAATGAACACACTGACTCTTGTAGGTTTTGTTAAAGATTTTAAGAGCGATGAGTTTACTTTAAGAGCCACTGAAGTAGGGGAGGACCCAGATTGTATTTGTATTTCAGAGCCATTATTTGGCTGCATTGAAGTGAAGCTATTTAATTGCTTTCCTAAATCCTGGTGGGAATCTATAGTACTTTGATCTGGGATGGTAGCTGTCTGTAGAGAGTGAGATGAGTAGATTGATTTAAGAAACTTGGGGGAGGGTTAGAGGACAGAAAGAGGGGTGTCAAGCGAGACTGGTTTCTACTTTTCATTGTTTATTGAGATCGGAACACTAGATGAGAGCAAGGTTTAAGGTTTGGTTGTTGAAGTTGAGAAATTTCTAAGATTTTTACATATGAAATCTATCCATGGCAACAGTAAGGTAGGAAACTTAATCCCTCTTTTAGAGATTATAATCTCATTGAAAAAAATAAGATACAGACAGAAAATATTTAAATGACACATACACTCAGGCCTTCACTTATTAAGTAATATATAAGGTCGAGAATGTAGGCTCTCACCTAGTATCCTTTTTCATTGAATGTTATATTTAATTATTTAAACTCCATTATTTAACATTTCATCTTTGAAGTCTACTAAAATAGTAACAGAATTATTGGAGACAAATGAACGTAATTTATTAATAAAAACTCTGGGAAAGTAAATATATATATATATATATATATACACACACACATATATATACACACATATATTTATTATTTAGAAAAATATAAAGAACAGTTCCATCATATATATTTTAACATAAATGTTTATTATTATATAGCATACGTTTTGCTAAAGTGTTGATTGATGTTTCATTAAAAATGAGATTCCAGGAAGCCATGCCATTATTTGTAATAGTCGACAATTCTCTAATACATTCCTCTGCAAAAACAGGCACGTACATGGTACAAACAGACAGGGTGATGGGTTCTGAAAGGATTTGTGGACAAGGGATTTGGAGAGCAGACAGGATTTATACAGACAAAGTTTTAGCAAGAGCACTTTCTAAGTGGTGGGTCAAAAGGATTCAGGAATTAGAAGGTATAGTCAAGGTGGACACCAGAAGGATTAGTTAGTAAGGAGGTGAGGAAGAGTAGGTCATTATTATGCAGTGTTTAGGTAGTAGTGCTAACGCCTGTGCTTTTGAAATAAGACTTTTAATTGTTTTCAAGTGATGAAATGAAGATATTTTGTCAATTCTTATGCAGGCTCCCGTCTTCGTCAGGAAGATTTTCCACCTCGCATTGTTGAACACCCTTCCGACCTAATTGTCTCAAAAGGAGAACCTGCAACTTTGAACTGCAAAGCTGAAGGCCGCCCCACACCCACCATTGAATGGTACAAAGGTGGGGAGAGAGTGGAGACAGACAAAGATGACCCTCGCTCACACCGAATGTTGCTGCCAAGTGGATCTTTATTTTTCTTACGTATAGTGCATGGACGAAAAAGTAGGCCTGATGAAGGGGTCTATGTCTGTGTAGCAAGGAATTACCTCGGAGAGGCTGTGAGTCACAATGCATCGCTGGAGGTAGCCAGTAAGTAAAATGGGCTTTCTGTGTTTGGAGGGATGGCCACATGGGATCATTTCACTTGATCACAGTAATAAAAGTTTAAACCTGTATCACAGGCTTTACCTGAGCAAAATCTCTAGATTTGTATATGAATATCATCTACTATTTGTTTGAATTTTCTATATTTCTCATCTTAGCTGGTTATTCAAGCTAAATTGGGATTTACACATAGTTGTTGAACTGTTTTACTTTTTAAAAAAAAGTTTTTAGTTAAAAAAAAATTTTATTTTTTATTGGACTAGAGTTGATTTACAGTGTTGTGTTACTTTCAGGTGTACAGCAAAGCAATTCAATTATGCATATACATGTATCTATTCTTTTTCAAATTCTTTTCCCATTTAGGTTATTACAGAGTATTGAGCAGAGTTCCCTGTGCTTTGTTTTACTTTTTGGAGCTGTTTTCTGTTGAACATGCTCACTGAAATGGATGTATTCGCCTCCTTTGTTCCTTTTAAATATATAGAAAATGAGGATGTTTACGGAAATATAATAGTGTAGGGTATTTTTCATTTGTCTTCATTAGGAGAAATACTTTCACCTGGTAGTGTAGGGTGTAGTTTTAAACTGTTTCTAATTCTCAGAAATACACTTTCGGTAAAGCTATATCCAAAGAAATGTATGTATATGCCTCATACTGTATTATCTTGGCTACACTGTAGTGTACCCTTGGAGGAAAACACATGGATGGAATCCTCAGGGAGTTGATGGTTCAGTTTATTTACACAAATACCAAAGGCTGCTCATTTGGAATTACCTCAATAAGGATTTAGTTGACTAATGATTAAGTTGTTATATATAGAGTCTAGATGTGTATTGTATTTGAATTAGAATTAGGCTTATTTTCAATAAACATTCAAGAGGTGGCCAGAAAATTTCATTCCTTTGAAAGAATCCTGCTGTGTATATGTATATGTGACAGAAATTGAGAATTGTATAGGGATTGGAGACACAAATGAAATTTAGATCTAATTCACTTTAAATTTTAATATCACTTTAAATTTAGCTGTCTATAATTATATATGAAACTGTATACATAACTATGTCTATATTTAATGTTTTCCAAGGTGATTGATATTTTACTACAATGTATGTTCAAAATTTTAATTATATAATCAGTTTTCATAATCTCTAACATTGTCTCCTGCATTCAACTAGAACATGAATATAAAGAACCACAGATAATTATGACATTATAGACATAGAAAGGAATTTAAAGATAGATTATTCCAACTCAATCATATTATTAATGTGAAATCATCTCCAGAGAATTTAGATGATTTGATCACACTCACAGAACCACGTAATACTTACCTTGAGACAGAAGGCCAAAGATATCTGATACGAGCATAAAATTTAATTAGATAGAATAAAAAATTAAAGTAACCATTTAAACCTCTGTCAGAATTAGGCATTCACATTTTTAAAACATTTACTTGAAACCCAACTTTATATTTCTCTATTCACAGTTAACTGATAATTAACTTATTGTACTTTCTCTTATTGCCTTGATTCTCAGTGAAGGTCCTAGAGCTAAATCAGTGAGATATATAAAAGCTATAATCACAGCAGAAAGATATTTTTCTTTTTCTTTTTGTTTTTTAAACTTTAAATGTAGCACAAGCAAAATAATTTTAAAGTTTCAACTTATTTATAAGACATATATATATATATGTTTTGACAAAGTCATCTTTCAAAGTTGCGATACTAACACCTTTCTAATGCTTGGCACCGTTATACTTAAGAATTATTATTTTCTGTGAAGATAAATGTGAGTTAACATTTGAGAACAAATTTAGAGAATCAAGAAAGATGATGTAGATAACCTAGGCCAACTCCTGTGTGTGGTATGTAAGAAACTGAGGATGAGGAGGGAAAAACAGTGATTGTTTATTCTCTGGAATTAGAATTCTTTATAAGAAATGTGTACCAACAGAAATATCAAAGATCATCTCATGCTTCTTATTTTCTACTCTCCTTGTATTCTTATCATTGTCAGAATTTTTTAAAAAGTTTATAGACTTGAGTAGAGAGTCTAAATGCTTACCCTCTAGATCTTCCTTTTCAAAACACCTCTAGTTTTACCTCAGATGATCAAGATATCCTTAATGCATTGGGATTTAGAGACCTGTCTGTTTTAATCTGGCTTTTGTGCAGTTATTTTAAAAGACACCATTAGTTTCCAGTTAAGTTCTGTTTCTAACTTAGACATTCCATTACCTTGAGAGTCCATTATGGGAAAAGCTCTTGCAATCTCAGTCAACAAATATACGATCATGAAATTGAAACCAGACATAAGAGCATTATATAACTTTTACCAGTAAAATATTCAAATACATAGTCCCTTAATGCATAGTTCACAAATTTTAGTGGGATATTCCTGACACATTCCAAAATGTTGTCAAGCTCCAGAGAAAAAAGGATATCATAATTTACTGAATAAAATTTAATAAAACTACTCTAGAAAATACTTTAAGATCATATTCAGTAACAATTCATATATTTGGGAAGGGAGAAGTATATAGATATTATATATTTATCAAATATAGTTTGCTGTTAATAAGAGTAGTTTGATAATAAGTATCACCTTATTTTTTTTATTATTATTATTATTTTTTTTTTGCGATACGCGGACCTCTCACTGTTGTGGCCTCTCCCGTCGCGGAGCACAGGCTCCTGACGCGCAGGCTCAGCGGCCATGGCTCACGGGCCCAGCCGCTCCACGGCATGTGGGATCCTCCCGGACCGGGGCACGAACCCATGTCCCCTGAATCGGCAGGCGGACTCTCAACCACTGCGCCACCAGGGAAGCCCAGGATCACCTTATTAGTGATTATAATTATTTGAAACCATGTGAAAAGTTCAAGTAGTGTTTGCTTCCAATAATTTTTATACTAGTTAAATTGTAAAAATTAAAAGCATGTTTTTATTTAAAGAAATTGTGTTATTTGGTCACATAAGTTATTTGGGAAAAATTAAGTACTCTGCAGTTAAAATGGGTTTTTGTGTCTAAAAATTTCATGGTTCAGTGCACTACAAATAGATATATAGTAATTTAGTTCACATGTATTTCAGTTATTTATTTTAGCCAATGGTTACTGCTCATTCACCATTTTAAAATATGTTTGCATCCTAAAATCAAAACTAGCCTTTTGTATGTTACATAAATACAGGAGGGGAAAGAGGGCAGGGAAACATGGGTCATATTTGCTGTAGGTTAAATCTATAAAGTACTATTATAGCTTGGTTTTATTATTTCCTGGAGAATATTACTATTTTTTTGCATATTTTCTTAGTTTAGGTACCAGAAGTTCAGTAAGAGCTATTCTTATTCTTCCCAAAGGCTCAGCCACAGGAAGACAAAGATTTCATCTAATTTCTTAGTGACGCTATAGCCCAAAGTAATAGCATTAACAAAAGTGTCTTGAGGCAACGCTGGTTTCACAGCACAGTTGTTGGTAATGCTTTTAAAAACATTTATCTGTGTTTTATTTGCCTTTAAACCAAGTTTTACAGCTGTAACAACTGGATTTCTTGGTTCCTAACAGTTGTCAATCTCTCAAACAGTGGAGAAAAAAATGATATGGAACGTCATTTAAAACTTTTATTTTTGTATAGAAATGATAATATTCTTGTCTTTTGTGTTTTTAATATTTATTTAAATTTAAATAATATACCAAAAGGATTGCATTTATTGGTTATCTTTAGGATTATTTATTTTTGTTTTCATTTAAATCGCAATTATAACCAGGTTGGACCCAGTGAAAAGCACTGACGGATCTTTAGGTGCTGCTCTTTGCCATGTAGTAAAAGTTGTATTCTTGTTCTTGAAAACTCAGTTTTGATGCAATTAAGTTTATCTCACACAATTATAAAGTCTAAGAATCGGAATGCTAAGAAATATATGGTAGTCCTTACACCTAAAGTTTCCACCTTGAATTTTTGGAAGCTTATCTCTGTAAAGGAAACCAATTTTTAATCACAGATGCATTTTTTTAATTTGTTTTTTTTAATTATTGTTTTTCTATGCAAGCCAAGAATGATATATCTTGATGAGGACTTTAACTTGTAAATTTAGAATATATTGCTGTTTCTAAGACTTATGAAAATTCACTGTTTAACTCAGTTTCAAACCCAACTTTCTAAAATGGTGTTGCAAGTAGTATTTTTTTGTTTTGTATTAGCTCTATTTGAGAGTCTGCTAAATGTTTAGAAAAAATATTTTACGGGTCTGTTCTTCTATATTCAACATTACCAGTTAGTAAATTTAGAACTTTATTTTATGCCTGGCACAAATTGATAGCACAGTTCTTCAACACAACTTATATTTAATAAGTAACTCGAGCTTGGGTAATTGCATTGAATTTTAAGGAAAATTAATTTGAACCTTGAGCCTCATGCTTTCGATTACAGAACATGTCTCTCTACGTCATCTGCTAAGTAGTACATAGTCAGCATATGGCTATTTGTTTCCTATGTAAGCTGTTTTCTCCTGAGGAAGAGAAATTCCCTTCAGACTAGGCAGACATCTGCTGACTGTCTTAGCAGCAAAACACAGAACTATCTTTCCAGAAAAAAATAATTTTGTACAATTAATCAGAGATTAATCTTCCCAGATTTTATTAACCGGAGTGCTTTTTAATAGTAATTACTTTGAGGGAAAATGTTTATATTTTAAAGTAATATTTTCCCACTACTTTCAATACACTATGATCTTTCATTGTTATTAAACAATTCTCCTTATAAAGTGATTTAGAATTTGAATTATCTGATTTTCCTCCTTTGGATAAAATGAGAAAGTGTACTGACATGTATGCTAAAGAGCCAGGTGTTGGCATAGTAGAATGTATTTCTAAAATCTGGAGCATTGAAGGTGAAAGGATGACTCCTGGCAGTAAAATGGTACCGATGAGCAGGTGAAAATAGAATATGCCATTATATTATAAAATATCGATCGATTGATTGATTGATTGTACACACAATCAAGTTGACCTTTATATGTGTGCGCGCACATATATTGTTCCTTGAAAGACTTTTTATCTTTGAAATTGAGCTAGCTCTGTATTGCATCTTTGAAAATATTTGTTTCCTCTAATCTGCTTTATCTTTTAAAAAAACTTTGCCATTTTCCATGATTTGATGAGATTCTAAAACATTTATATATATATTATTTTTGTTTTCAGTATTCAAATGAAGAATGTTAAAGATTCATTTAGTTTAATGATTTTAAAATATCTTTCTTCTTTGTTGCACACTTATATCCTAAAATGCAATGACTTTTTGTTGCAAAATTGATTCATGAGTATATGAAATAATGCATATAAAGTGTGTAGCACAGTGACTGGCACATAATTATAAATCATAAATCTAATTGTCGGTGCTGTTGGTTTCACTGCTTTCTTCTCTTTCCCTGTATTGTGGCCAGACACTAGGATTATTTATACAAAGGGGATCTGGATGCTTTTTATTTCAGAAATGGACTGACTTCATTTTGAATTTGAAGATATGTGTGTTAATATAATAAAATTTAAATTAAATGTTTCAGTAAGTAAATTTTCTTAAATTAATTTCTGGTTAAGTACAGAGCATGTTAAGTATATTAAATTCCATCTTGACTTGAAATTCCTGGTATGAGAAATTTACCCTTATCTTTAGATTCTCGTTGTTAATGTAAGGCATGCAAATAGTATTGACTTAAATCATTTTTGTCTTAGGGTCAAATGAAAAATTTCATTTTTGTAACTTTTACAGTTGGTATAACATTAAAATTTTCGTTTTGAATTCACATGTTTTTTCACTTAAGCAAAGAAGCAATATTGCTAAGTTCTGTGACATGATTATATTTACTAAAGACTTGAGTTTTTACCACCAGTTAGAATATAGTCTTTTGTTGTTGACAGTCTTTTTTTTTTTTTTTTTTGTGGTACGTGGGCCTCTCACTGTTGTGGCCTCTCCCGTTGCGGAGCACAGGCTCCGGACGCACAGGCTTAGCGGCCATGGCTCACAGGCCCAGCCGCTCCGCGGCATGTGGGATCTTCCCGGACCGGGGCACGAACCCGTGTCCCCTGCATTGGCGGGCGGACTCTCAACCACTGTGCCACCAGGGAAGCCCTGTTGCCAGTCTTAGTTCAGGCTGCTTTAACAAGAATACCACGTACTGGGTGGCTTACATAACAAACTTTTATTCCTCATAGTTCTAGAGGCTTGGAAGTCAGAGGCCAGGGTACCAGCATGGTCAGGTTCTGGTGAGAGTTCTCTTCCTGGTTTCCTCACATGGTGAAGAGAAAGCTCTGGTCTCTATCCCTGTATAAAGACTCTAATTCCATCACAGGGGCTGCACCCCAGTGAACTCATTCCACCCTAATGACCTCCAAATACCATCACATTGGGGATAAAGATTTCAACGTACAAATTTTTTTGGGGGGTGGCACAAACATTCCACCTATAGCTGTCTTTAAATAACAATTATTTGGAGATTTTTAAGTTGGATTTGTAGTTATTTTATCATCTTAAGTAACTGAGAAATAAAAATCAGAAAACCAGGGGGAAAAATCATGTAATCTCCGTGGTCCATCAGATCACTTGCTGCATCCAAATATTGGGTTTAAATTGTGTCATAAATTGAGGATAGAAACATTATGTCTTCAAGTAAATATAGTGTGAATTCTGTATTTGTTGAGAAAAGTGAGAGCAGTATCCTTTCTATACTACATTAAGAGAGGAGACAATTCTCATTTTCTTTGAAATAACATAAAAATTCTTTCTTCTTTTTTTTTTTGGTTTTATCTGTCCAAAGAGTATTTAGTATGAAGTATAAAAGCAGAAACCCATATTCCATAACCCATGTGAGAGATGACAGTGACGATAGGCATAAAGAGAAAGTTTAAGTTTCAATGGGTATTTTAGTAGAAAAGGACGAAGTCGGCTGACCTTTTGAACGTGGGTGTTAAAGGAGGTGACTGTGTCAGAGAATGTACTACTTATTCATAAATAACCAACAGGTGACATTCTATCTTAAAACTACTCTTAGTTAAACCAATTATGGGCTGTAGATATGTGTGCAGTTGATTTCTTAGGCAAACTTTTATTGTTTTTTCTTTGGCTCACACAACTGTCATTTATTAATCTTTAGCAAATTTGTAGAAAGATCTTAGAGTGGGGACATGTCATACATTTTCATTCCTTTGCTCCCAAACTCAGTTTAAGGAATATGATTAGTAAGCTTATGGAGATCATTTTAAAATAACTTATTGTATGTTATTTCTAAACACATGCATTATAGAACATACTTGCTCTTTTAAAATATATGTTCTTGTAATCTCATTTGCCCAGAGTTAACCACTGTTGAAAGTTGGGTGGATATCCTTCTAGATATCCTAACATCATTATATGTTCTCTAGGGAAAACTATTTACTATTCAATTAATATTCAGTCTTTTCTTGGTTGGTTAAAAAAAGAGAGAAGGCATTGGCTATGTTGGAACACATAGCTATGTCATAAAGACTAAATGGAAGAGTTTAGCTCTCTAGATTGGATGTTACAAAACAGGTTCCATCTGCTGGATATTACTACATACACCGTCCTGGACCAGATTCAATCCAGTAATCTTGGGGTTAAAGGTTATGTATTCCATTACCAGTCTCATGAGCCACTCCTTTTATTTTCTCAAAAAGTAGATGGTGTCCATACATGCTGAAAAGTACTAAGATGATTATTCCAACACTATTTGATGCTTAGATATAAAGTCCCTTGAGACTTCCAGGAAATCAATTCAGTATTTAGTTATTTATGGGAAATTCTTAGCAGTGTCTCCTCATATCAACAATATTGCCTTTAAAAACTAATAACCATGGTTATCTCTTAAATCTTATCATCATATCACCCTTCCTTTTAATCCTCCTAATTTACTTGATTTAAATGCTAGACATCTTTCCCACATACAGAGACTAACTTGAGAATCATTTGTATTTATTTAAAAATTTTTGCTTCAATGACAAGTTTAATAAAACATACCAAAACATTCTTAGTATAATTAATTTTAATTAATACAATATAAATTAACTTAAACCTTTCACTGATTATCAATTCAAGCTTTTTTGTCAGATTAGAATAAAGCCCCATTGAATGTTTTGAAGGCATAAAAGTTCTTTTCTTAGTTACACAATGTGGGCATTAAAAATGTTGTTTTTAAAAAGTCAGGCATTAAATAAAAATACGAAGAATAACGAAATATAGTTTATCCAAAAAATTGATATTTTTCCTTAAGTAGCTCTTTCCAGGCCTTTTGCTTAGTTTTGGCTATTCAGTGGTGAACAAAAAAGAAAGTGGTTTCTGCCTTCATAGAGATTATAAAATAGTGGGAAGAGGGCGTTGTGATGACAGAAAATAAGTAACTAACCATACAAATAACTTTATCCTTAAAATTGTGCCAAGTGCCAGGAAGGATTGGGGTTAAGCTGAGAGCAGAAATACCCATGGATATTACCAAGACACAAAGTAAAAGAAAAGGTGTTTCGGGCAAAAAGAATAGTACATGTAAAAGGCCATGAGAAATTATAGACTTGGGCATATTTGAGAAAATGAAAGATAGCTAGTATGGCATATGAGTAAGGGAAACAGCTAGAGAGATGGGTAGGGGCCAGGTCATGCAGGATCCTGTAACCGGGTTAGTGATGTTGGACTGTATGTTCAGTGCAATGAGAACCACAGCAAGTTTTCAGGCAATGATGGAGGTGACATGATCTGATTTATAGTCTAAAATGTCACTCGTGATACTTGCATACTGAACGTTGGGAGAATGAATTGCAGAATGATTGGGGGAGGCCAGTTAGGAAGCTATTGCAGTATTACAGGCAGGAGATGGTGCTAGTTTGAAATAGGTGTAGCAATGGAGATGAAGAGAAAAGTGAAGATTAGATTTGGAGATTGAAGACTTGGTTTAACTTTGGAGGGTGAGTCAGTAGAAGCTGAGATTTTGCAAGAGATGCAATCATTGCTGATGGTGAAGTCAAGGTCAAGTCTACGACCGTGAAAGTGGAATTGAGAATTTGGATTAGGTGATGTTAGCTTTGAATGGCTGACAGTAGTTCAGTATGCTGCAGCCCATCACAGCCCCAAGAAATGGCACTTTCCTCTGTTTCCGCAGCCTGGAATGTGCTTCTCTTCCTGTTCCACCGGTCACTCTCTTTGTCTTTGTTTGTTTGTTTTTGCGGTACGCGGGCCTCTCACTGCCGTGGCCTCTCCCGTTGCGGAGCCCAGGCTCCGGACGTGCAGGCTCAGCGGACATGGCTCACGCGCCTAGCCGCTCCGTGGCATGTGGGATCTTCCCTGACCGGGGCACGAACCTGTGTCCTCTGCATCGGCAGGTGGACTCTCAACCACTGTGCCACCAGGGAAGCCCCCGGTCACTCTCTTAAAATTGTCTCAAGAGTCACCTCCTCTGGAGCCATCTGTGACTCAAGTGCCTAGCACCATTCCTGGCGCATTGTAAGTGATGTGACCTAACATGTAAATTGGAAGTGTTTTATTCCATGTCTGAGGAGCATCATAAGGTATGAGAATGCCACTTGAAGGAGCTATCTCATTTCCACACAACCTGTTTGTAAAGGCAAGCAGGTCACGTGATCTCAAACACATTTGAAGGCACGGCTCTTAGAATGCAGTCTCGGTACTATTTCCCTGGGAGTTTTTCTTTCTTTCAAGATTTTGGAATATTTAATTGGCCCTTTTGCGCGATAACATTACTCAGGAAATTTAGTTGACTTCCACTAGTACAGAAAGTCAAATGAGTTCTTTTTAGGCTCTGATAAGTGTAGGACAGGCTCTCTCAGTGTACTGACCCCTTCTGAGTAGCATCAACCTGTGTTTATGAGTGTAATGACTGATAGAAAACAAAGGGGTTTAAACTTCCTGACTGATAAGGAAACAATTAGTATTGATGGTACCTGAACGGATTTTCTGAAGTTCCCTTGAGAAACTTTACATGTGCAAAACAGGACCTAACCATCTTTACTTTCTCTTTTTCTTTCTGGATAGGGGGGAAAAATACACAAAATAAGTATTCTGTAAAGTAGAATTATTTGCATTCCTGTACTTTGCCGGTAATCTGTATATTATATGTAAAGCTGTTATCATAGTCCAATAGATTTATATTTAATGAAGCAAATTTGATGAGAAATCAAAGGAAAATTATAACATAGTAATATTTTACATTTCTCATTACAATCTTAGGCTTTCGTCTGTGGTTGATGAAATATATTTTTAGAAAAGCTTAATTAAAATAAGATGTAAAAAAAATAAAATAAAATAAGATGTAAAGACCAGTGGAAATCTAGGTGCTGCAGCAACTAGGCATGATATGGATAAGAAAGAGAAGAAGATAAGAAAGAGAAGAAACGTGTGGGGAGGCAAACTCAGATGTGGGAAGGATTGGGTCTACTACAGGCAGCAGCTGGAGGCTTCTACTCAAAATATGCTCCATGGACCAGCAGCATTGGCATCCTCTGGTAGCAAGTGAGAGATGCTGAATGTTGGGCCCCCCTCCTGACCACCTGAATCAGACCCTGTATTTAAACAATATTTTAAGGTGGTTCATATGATTCACACGCAAATTCAAGTTTGAGAAGCCTAGTATACATTGTGGTGAACTGGAGTTCATAGACCCCTGCTCATGTCCCAGAGCCCCAAACACCTTTTGGGAATGCAAGGCCAATGTGGTTGATTTTTAAAAAGAGAAGCAGGTGAAGTATGATTTTAGGGGAACTATCCTGGGTTTCTAAACCAGTAAGAGTGGAGGCACAGAGTGGGGAGGGATATGTAAGAGACTGGTAGAGACAGCATTCAGGGGCAGAAATGGAGGGAGAGAAACACACAGAAAGAAAAGCAAAAGAGGGATACAGCGGGAAACATATCCAGAGTAACAGAGAAAGAGATTCAAGGAGAAGGGGGCGGAGAAAGAGAAAGAGACAGGGAAGGGAAGAGAGAGAGCATGCGCACTGGGGGGTGGCGGTGCAGCAGGTACTGGTATGGTAGGGGTAAGCTTGGGAGAGCACAAAAATACATTTGCCTGGATGAATAAGGAAAAAGATTGCTTCCTACATATGAATATGTACAGCGTGGAGTATTAATCAGAGAAGGGGATACTCAAACCTCTATTAATATCCATACCATCATTCATCAGGAAAAGTAATATGTGAAATGGATCTTAGATATTCTTAAGTAAATTCATGGAAGGCTATATTTGCTTCACATAATCCAAAAGAGAAATGCTAGGTTTTTTAGTTTACTTTACATTTCTTAGAATGAAAACTGTGAAATAGAACAAAACTAGGTTTTATTAATAAGAATGGAAGTGTGCTGGAAGGATCATTTGGAAATCATTTAATCTGTCCTTCTGACTTTTAGTTTAAATTACCTGAAGATCATTTGTTGTATTAAAAGAGGTTCGGAACAAAAGATTATTCAGCTTCCATCATCAATATCCCTTATATATGCATCAGCATATGTTAACACAAAGTTATTACTTTAATTTACTTAAATTCTGTGCCACAGCATGACTTTCTTTCATTTTACATGGTAAGTGATAACAGAAAAGCCATTTCTAAATTATAGCAGCTCTTATGTTTGAAGATCGTTATTAAGTGCGACCTAAATTTTAATAAAGTACATCTGATGTTTAGTTTAGGTTTCTGAGTATAATGAAACAGTTTCTAATCGCAGTCTCTTAGTATCCAAAGTGGAAATTGTAGCTTTTGTAACATTTTAAGTTATGTCATATTTAACCAGAGGTTTAAATTGAAGTTTTAATAGCGCTTATGACATTTTACACTTGTCAAGAGAAATAAAAATTTATGACCAAGGTATTTAGTGTGCCTGAATGGGGACATTTTTAATCTTATCCAGTGAATGCTGAAGTAAAACTTAGAGTAAACCCAGAAAGTTTAGAAGAAAGTGGGAAAGGACATCCCTCACAAGGGATTTATATTCTGTCTAAATCTTTCCTTCTTCATCACCCTGTATCTCTTTACCAAATAATACTGTACTTTATCTAGACTGAGTCATATTAAGTTACCCTTTTATTAGATTCTTATATCGGTCAGACACTAGAAAGTGGATTAGGAGTCTGTGTTTGTAGAAGGACACTGGGAACATTTTGATCATACAGTTCAGCACTTGTCATCGTCACCCAAGTGACTTCCCTTAGTTCTAAAATAGAAGTGTAGGGACTTCCCTTCTGGCACAGTGGTTAAGAATCTGCCTGCCAATGCAGGGGACACGGGTTTGAGCCCTGGTCCGGGAAGATCCCACATGCCGCAGAGCAACTAAGCCTGGGTGCCGCAACTACTGAGCCTGCTCTCTAGAGCCCATGAGACGCAACTACTGAAGCCCTTGCGCCACAACTACTGAAGCCCGTGCGCCTAGAGCCCGTGCTCCGCAACAAGAGAAGCCACAACAATGAGAAGCCCGTGCACCACAATGAAAAGTAGCCCCTACTCACTGCTCCTAGAAAAAGCCCGCACGCAGCAACAAAGACCCAATGCAGCCATAAATAAATAAATTTATATATATATATATAAAAAGAAGTCTAGGGCAGGTTGCAACCTTGTTGAATCTTGCTTGAGGGATTTCTTGGAAAATATGATTATAACATATTTACCTTTGGGACTACTTCAGGAAAGAAAGCAGCAATGAACCAAAGTTCCACAGGAACGGAGACAATGTTTTATGGCCAATGTTTTATGGCCAGACAATGTTTTCTGGCCAGTGGAGACAATGTTTTAGGTCCTGCTGATAATTACCTTTTCCTCCACTTCTCTCATCTTTTGTCAAAATCACCAAAACCTAAAACTTGAATAATAACCTCAGAATTATGTGGTTAGACTCCCCAGTATTTGTGGGCAATAAAGTCAATTCCTTACCACTTTTCTTTTTTTTCCTTCTTTTTAAGAAGTAATGACCACTTAGGTCTCTGTATGGTTTCCTGTGAAACAGGTTCTTTCTGGACTCTGTCAGTTATGATTCTTCAATCTCCTTCAAAATTTTGATCATCAACTTCAGGTGAATAACAATACCTATTCCAAGAGGAGTTTGTGTTCTTTTAATATAAGGGGTTCTCTTAAGCCATTAACCCCATGGCTCTTATCCATAGACTGCATTATGGAAACTGTTCATAGATACGGTTAATTCTGTCAAGGTGAAATAAATTTTGTTCCCAACAAACTCAGTAAGTGTTCATTTAGCATTGCTTTCTGCCCTTGGTGAAGTTACTTAGCCTTTCTATACTTTAATAAGAAGTGGGGATATTATTCTATTTACCTTATAGAGCTTTGGAGAGGATTAAGTAAGTTAACACGCATAATGTGCTTAGATCTGTGCCTGGCCAACAGTAAGCATTATATGAATGGTAGCTGTGGTTCTACGTGCTATTTGTTGTACTAGGCACATTATTAGGCTTACCTTTTCCATTCCTGTGGTCCCAAAGAATGTATCTCTTTATTTCAAGAAGGGGGATGCTGAAAACAAAATACCATATCTTGTTACATTTAGAAAAAGCTTTCTGTTCCCAGAGGTAGGCATCTTCTTATACACAGGTGTATTTAAAATCCACATAAATATTTGTGAAATGATAAGTATTCTTCATATATCAGTATACAGTATGTCTTTTATGACAGTATATTTTTAAGGGTTTGGAAAACTGTTGTTATTGGCATGGTTAGCATTTAAATATTTTATTGTGGCCTTTCTCAAAATATGCTCCAGTGAATTTTTTTCTGTGAGCTGTTAAAAAGATAATTTGGAGAATACATCTTTAAGTGTATTTTCTCTATAAGACTTTATAGCTTTTAATATATTAATGAATGATGTGAAACACCAGTAGGAGATCTAAATTATTATGATTCCCACACTTAAATGAACTGTCAGAATTTTTTTTTTCAGGAAAAAAAGTGGTTTTCTCAGAAGACATTTTGGATAAACGGTAATATTTGGTACTTTGTGGGAGGACAAACAATTTCAAAAGTGTGTATCTCAGATTCAGGTGTGTGGTTATCTTCTTGGTTCTTTGTTTCAAGATCATAGGAGTAAGAATATGATATACTATTGTTTCCATTTTGTGTCTGGGGATGTTTTCTTCTTCTACATCAGCATTTTGAAAACCATATAACAAGGATCCATTCAGTATTCCAAACATAGGCAATTTAAATATGGTGCTTTACCAAAACTTTGCAAAGAGGTGCAGAGCGCAGTGTGTGGCCTTCCTTACCCTTCTCTCTCACTAATATCCTGTTACTCTAAATAGCCTTGACCTCAGCTTTCTAAACTTTGCCTTCTATTATGGATGTAATTTACCTCTTGCAGCCATTTGACACAGTTGACCTTATTTGTGAAATATTCCCTTTCCCAGAATTTCATGGCACCCAGCTAGATCAGGATTGCATCCTACTGCATGTAACCACAGTCAGACAATTTAGCCAAATAGGTTTAAATTTGATTCTGGAGGAAGGATGTAGAGAGAAAGTATATCGGCTCCAAGAAGCCATTAAGAATCCAGCTCCCTTTGATTTTTTTCTGCTCTACCAACCTTAGTATGTGACTTTCTTTCTTGTGGTTGCAAGGTGACTGCTGCACCTCCCAGTGTCATATTTCTGTGCTGTTCTTGAGGGAGGAATGTGAAAAATCATCAGCCTATTGTTTTTTTAGAAAAATAATAAATTTCCTGGAAGTCCCACCCACTAGAATTTGATTACATCTTGTTGGCTAGGACGATGTTTGATGGCCACCCTTCGTTTCAAAGTTGCATGGAGAGATGTGTTTTTAACTGGCCCATTTCTTCTCCAAACAATGGGTATTTAGTAGGCAACTAGCAAGGTCTACCACACATATGCTATTGATTTTCCTCTTATTTTTCTGGCTCTGCTGGGTCTACTGCTGAAATGTGCATGTTCCAGGAGATTTTACTCTGTGGCCTACCCTGGAGGACCACACCTTCCTCCTGGGATTCAGTTATCAAAGTTGTCCTGACTCACTCCTTGTTCTGTTCTCTCTGGGCAGACCTCTACACTCAGCTCCGTTTGGAGGTCCTGGTGGCATCTCCCACTCAAATATCCAGAATGAGACTCTTCATCTTCCTTTCTATCCCTGCCTTTCCTCTATTATTTCCTAACTCTGAAAATGATACCAGCCTGCCATCTATCCAGCCCAGCAGACCAGAAACCTGAGATCAATTCCTTCCTCCTTTCTTTCTGTCTGTTCACATCAGTTGATCATCAGGTCTTCCTGATGTTTTTTCCTGAATAGCTTTAGTGTTTTCCCACTTATCTCCATCCGCTTTGCTATTTTTCTAATTAGTATCACCATCGTTTCTCACTTAGATAACTGTAACACTTCTTCACAAGTAAAAACCTGATCTCTCTTGCTTGCTCACTCAGAGGTTCTCAATTGCTCCTAAAATCTAAACTCTTTAAAATGACTTGCAAGGATTTGTGTGATCCTGGCACTGTAGTGTAGAGTTTATGCTCTCCTACCCCCATCCCTTTGATCTGGAAAAAGCTAGCTATTGCTTCAGACCTCAGCAGAGTTATCACATCCTCTGAGCCTCCTTTTCTGTATACCCCACTCCTCTTCCCATCACAAGTCAAGGTTAACCTTACCCACACCATACCTTGATCACAGCATGTAAGTCCTGTATTGTAATTAAACGTTTACCTGTCTGTATTTCCCACTTAATTGAAGCACTGTGTATAACTTGTTGTACCTAGCACAGGTCACAAAGGGTGTGTTATTACTGAATTTCTGCCAGTAAAAAATTCTATACGATGATCTCCAACCAAAAACAGTGGAAAACAATGTTTTCTTTCTTATATTTGAAGGTGCTAATGTACAATTTGGCATTTTGTATGTCCAGTAGAAATGAGAGATTGCATAAATTATCTGCATTTTTTGTGCCTGATCTGCTTTATGAATCTTCTTTTTTTTTCTATTTAGGAACCAATATTTTTTTTCTAGAATCAACCGTAATGATAAGTCAAGTCTGTGATTGCATATATCAGCTAATTTTTCTGAAAAGAACTTTAAGTCAGACATTAGTTTAACATCATATTCTGATCAGTATCTCAGACTATAAATTTAATGTGCGTTAAATGAAGGAGTGAAGTTAAGATTTTATAATTTATACTAATAGAAGATATTTTGCATGGATAGCCAAAAGATACATGTATGGATATACATCAATGGAAATAAGCATCATTTTCCCCCTAAACTCTTAGATAACCTCACATTAACATTTATAGGTGAATATATAGCATAAAACTTTATCCCAAAGTTTGTTTTAATAATCCAACATAGAATTCTTCCAAAAGATATAGAATTCAGATTTTCTCTTATAATGTTAAATTTAAAAATTAATAAAACTAAAAACATTGACTATAAAATTTTAATATGAATTTTTAAAATATAAACATTTTCATATAAATATAAATAAGCATGTTAAGTATTTTAAAATTTAAAAATTTTAGAACATTCCTTCTGCTTTTGCCTAAAGGAAGACATAAAATCTGAGACATTGGTAACTATTTCTTTTGACTAACTCAGTTGTGCTGATGATAACCCTTTTCTAAGCTACAACAGTTAGCTATACTAAGCGGAGAGAGGAAAGAATGTTAATTTGAATGAAGTGGTTCCAATTTTAAAGGGATTTTATTGAAGCCAGAAAGGATACACACACAAACACACACACACACACACACACACACATACACACAAGCATACATAAATCAAGGAAAACTTTTAATATGCTGTTATGGATTCAGTTAAAGCTCCTCTTTGTTTTTTAATGTTTTAAAAAAACATCAGATTCAGATTTTCTTTAGTTTTTTAAAATAGGGTTGAAACATATGATTTATTCATGAAATTTTGGATAGGAAAATATGAACAAAGGAAATCTCCTCTCTCTCTACCCTTGCCTTGAAATGCTACAATTACTGCAATGATGAGCTCAATGTTATTATGGATTTTTTTTCTTATAAATAATTTATACTTCAGTTTGCCTTCATCCTGTAAGATGGCAATGCATGAAATTGATTTGGTATAATTGCACCTTTGATTAATATTTAATTTGAAATTATTTTACAGATTTAAGTTTAGATGTAATTGTGTCACATTTTAGAATGTTGAGTATACATTAGAAAACTTGAGTATATGAGTATACATATCTTTATAGTCACTGTTTTATTATTCAAAAGCCACCATTTCTCCAGATCTGTAAAGTCATTTTTATTATATATACATTATTCCTCCATTGCCACCTGAGGTTCAGGTCATATTTCTATAATATTACATATAGAACATGTAACTGTTATAAATGAAAATATTTGCCAATTTGAAAATATAGGTCGTTAATTCCACAGGTTAAGTTCCTCCTTAAAGGGACTATTTTTCATCTCTTAGTTCACACATCTCAGGAACATGGGCAATCAGTTCATGCTGAAAGCTCTTGGGCTACTGATGCTCATGTAGGTGACAGGGCAGAGGACTTCCCTGAGGGATATATTTCTTAGGAAGCTTGAGTTGATGAGTGGGATAGGTGGCTTGAGAGAGGATTAACTTCTCCTGGAACAAGGAGTATCATCAATCACTTTCTCTTCTTCCCAGTCCCTGTATCTTTTCTCCCCTATAGGCTTTTGATTTGATACAAAAGAGGGGGCTATTTTAGAGTAGGGTTACACACATCTCTAAAAGCTTGTTCGCCAATTCAGCTCAAATTTCTGGAATCTGTCCATTGATAACTTACAGTTCTAAGTACAGCCCCTGAGGAAGGGGGGCTCTTAATAGTTTTTTTTTTCCATTTTAGCAGTAAATGACTTGCAAATAACCAAAACAAACAAACAGACAAATAACAAAAGAAGGCTGGGATCATTTGAATAATGGTATATAATTTTTTTACCATTGATTTCCCTTCCTGCAGTATCTGTTACATTAGGACAAGGACCTTGTCACTCTGGATAACTGCTGATCTAGAAGAGTGCCTGGCAGAGAAAAAGTCTCCAAAATGTTTGGTGTATGACTGTTCTGTTAGCTTAACGCTTGGGATTGATTTTCTGGGACTTTTCTAAGGACCTGATAATGCCTCTTAACCTTTGTGGCTTAATTTTCTTATCTGCAAATAGGTAACACTTTTTACTATCTTACATAAAAATTATGTTATTGGTAACTATTGGAAAGTAATTTGGAATGGTCAGAGATAGGCATTGTACAGATGAGAGGTGGTTATCTTTATTAAGTAATCAATGAGATCTTTAGAATTTATGATATTTCTTATGCTTTTGCAAAACTGTACAATCTTAATACCTGAGAGAAACCCATTTGGCAGTTCTATAAAAATAGAGAGAGGAGAGGGAAAGCCAGAGGAGAGGACTTTAATTAGCTCTGACAGCCTTGTCTATGATCTTTTCTTTTATGCTTTTCTATGATCTTTTCTTTAAAATTATGCTTTTTCATAAGAATTTGTGCATTTTTGATGATGTTTTCATTTTTTAATCAGTTGCTATGGATTTGTATGTCTAGGGCAGATTGGTGAGTGAGTGTAGGTCATGATCATATGCGGCAAGGATGAAGTCTGCTTGCAGAAGGTACGTTCCTCTGTGATCTTCCCAGACGTTTCTGCTTGGTGGTGTGGGGCTGGGGAAACAGTAAGAGATTAGTTTTTGGTCTTTTTTTCTGAAGGATAACTTTAGCCTTAGTTTTAGATTTTATTCTCAAAGCATTTATTCTAATGACTAGGCTTACATGTTTGTAATCCCATGGAAACCTAGTCTGCCTTTTATATGTTTAATTCACTAGATGGTTAAAGCTCTTTTCTGTTCTTTTACATGTGCTGTGTCTTTTCTTTACATTATAGTTGTTTGACAGATTTAACTGTTCATGCCAGATTTTGTTCCCTGTTCAAAGTGTGTTTTTGTGCTGGTGAACTATTATAAATTTTGTGTGTAAACATACCCATTTGTATTCTGCCACTTACAACCTTTTTCTTTTTATCCTTGCACCTTCCTAAAATTCTGGCTCTTTAATTAAAAAGGTGGACTTATTTTGAGAACTAAATCATATTATTTCAGAAACATTACATTTGGTATATTTATTATCCTACACAGAATCTCTGTATCACACTCACTTGTATCACACTCAGTGTTTGCAAAAAATGTTCATTTATCTCACATAAGGGGCTAATCAAACTGTGTAAGTACATTCCTGGCTGTTTGGAAGCTTTTTAAGCACCATAGAGAGAGTGCTTAGCTGTGGAAATTGTGTTTGTATATATGGAACATTATTACTGAAATTCTGAACAGAAGCAAAGGAAGAATATTGAATTTTAATATTTAATCTAAAATATTAATTTTTATATTTAACTGTTTATGTTTAACTTAGTGGGATAAATTGGCCCTTAGTAAAGCCAGAATACAATCTAAGAATACAATCTTAGAATACAATCTAAGTTTTTTAAAGTTGAGGAAGGAGTTGAGGTAAAAGGCCATGTTATTTGTCATAATAACCAATGCTTCTGAGTACCAGACTCTTTATTAATTTATTTAATCCTCACCAAAACTCAATGGAGTAGGCATAATTATTATCCTTACTTTTCAGATGATGAAATTGAGGCCCAAGTAATTTAATTAACTTTGCTTATGCTCATAATCTCTATGTTATTTTGCTTCTTACACTTAGTGAGACTCCTTAATCATGAGGGATTCTTAACCATTAATGTGAAACTTAAGACAAATACATTTTGCACATGAGACAATTACCTTCTCAAAAATAATGACAAAGCTTGATATGTGTATGTGTGTGTGTATATATATAAAATTTCCTTTGGAAAATAAATGCCAATATACACAATTTTCAAATTATATTTTTCTATTTATTTTCTTAATCTATACTCAATCATAGACAAGAACCAGTAAAAATGTTAATATTGTTTTACATGTAATTCCTTTTTACATATGAAACTCTTACATTTTTATCCTGCCACGGTTAATTCGTTCAAGATGTATACATTTTACGTTTAAGATTGAGCTGTGGCTTTAATATCTATGCATTATGACAAATCAAAATATCACAGGATTAGTATACTCAAAAATAAAAAAAGTAGACTCCCCCAATAAAATTTGAGATGGGCTAAAAAGAGAAGTAAATTAATAGTTTTTTTTTTCCTTGTTTTTGCCTTTATTGTCCTTTAATAGGCCCCCAAAATTTGACCCGTATCAACTTGCCTTCTTCAACTTATTCTGTGCTATAAAGACAGAACAGCTTTGGGTAAAGAAACCATTACCTAATATGGCCCCTTAAAAGAACATGACCCGTATTGCTAGGAGAGATCAATATTTGGGATCTTCTGACATGACATTGGTAATCTTTTAAAGCCTAGATATTGATAAGGCAATCACTAAGTAAATAGCTGGGAAGCAGTAAAACTTCAGTTGGCTTACATTGTGAACACATACTGTTTCCCTTTCTCTTGTATTGATGAGTTAGTTCTTGTGACATGTTCAGCTTTCTGTGAGAGCCATATACTTTGATTCTACTTAATTTACCCTTAATCATGTTGTTTTATATTGTCAAAGTCAACACAATTTTTCAGCTTAGAAAATGTCAGTCATCTCTGGCTAGTAAGTTTCCATGATGTGAAAGTCCTATTATTTAATCCTGCTTTGTACTGTTTGATCAAGTAGATGTGTGAGTTCCCCTGTTCAGAGGATCCACAGAAACTCCATTTCTGATGACTCACTTGGGACTGTTTGAAGTTCATGGGACCATGATCTCCTGACAGATATAAAAGCCACTGAGAAAATCAAACACGAATTGATATGACATATATGTCTGAGGGCAGTAGTTATAATTCACTTTGATACGATTGTGTTAGAGATAACATTGTCAGTATATCACTGAACTTTTAGCTAAAATTGGTAAAGTATTTGTAAGAATATGAAAAATCATGTCAATGTGATGATGTTCCTTTGCTCCAGAAAGAACCACAGGAAAGGGGCAATAAGTTGGTTGCAGAAACATGTGGTGGAGAATTAGGTAAACACACTCAGATTGGGATAATTGCCAGATGCCTTATTTTTTCATATCAGCGTGTATAATGGTGGTAGGCTATCAGCAACCATAAGCATTCTCTTCTACGAGAGGTTTCCTAAAAGTATGAAGGATATATGTATGAACCGTACTCACCTTCACGGATAGACCCCGCCTTCTGGCACCTGGGAAAGCAGCTGCGAAGTCTCAGCTGAATGAAAATCAGTGTAATAATCTGAACTTGGAAAGTTCAAGAAAGAAAGCCAGGGTCTAATTGAGCTGATAATTATTTCTTTTGGCTGCCCTACCACAGACTACCTGGTGATTTTTTTATATCCTGAAGAGTAAGCAAACACTGAGTTAGGAAAGATTGCCACAAATTAACATGATACAAAATCTAAAAATTGCCAAATAAGGGATGAGATTCATCTTTAATCATTAAAAGCATCAAATAGTCCTTTAAAATTTATAGCTAATTTTTGTTCTCTAAATTGAACAAAAGTTACCATAGTTTCCATGTGAGACTTTTTTCTGGTTAATAAGTTTTCCAAGCTGCTCTTCCATCGTGGTTAGTTTTCTCTTATTTCTCTCATCACATTCTCTGACTCTTTTATGGACCATAGGCATTCCAAAATATTTATATATTTCTCACTCTGAAAAATGCTTTTTTCTGTTTATAGATGTAATTTCCATTTATAGATTTATTTTCCATTTATAGATGTAAATGCTATGAACACAATCCAATCTTATGTCATAGGAGAAGGAATAAATTAAAATTGTTTTATAATTTTTCTATAAATGATTTACCATATATATGTGTTATATATGGTTATCAACTTTTAATAGTTGATTAAAAATCTACTACCAAGTGGCTTTGGTGCTCACAACGTCATGCTTTATTATTTAACTTATTATCAAATATTATTCAATGTCAATTCATGTGTGCTGAAAGCCTATGTTAAGTATAGAACTGTGCTATGTACTTAAAGATATATAGAAATTAATCATATAACAAATTAGGCCCTTCTAGTAGCTGCTATTTAAACAACATTAATAACAACTCACATAGGAAAGGATAAAAAGAAGGAAGATATTTTCTGAATGGAAGCTGAGAGTTGGGGTTGAAAACCCCCCAGTTATTTCCTTTGTGCTTGCTTTCTTGTTTGGATTCTTTGAATTAGAATTGTTAATAGGCCAGATAAATCTGTCTAAGATAAATCCTTCAAAGCTGAGTGAATGATATGGCCCCAGAGAAATTATCTTACCTGGGACATGATCTGAATTTATGCCAAGGCCTGTTTGAAGGTTCAGGATGACTAAGAACTTCTTGAGACTGGAGTTTTAACAGTCATTCCTTGAATATAGCATCTTTTCTTCTTTATTTTAGCTGAAGAGTAATGATAGAAATTGAGATTTTATAAAATTAATCATATTTCTACATATAAAACAAGTTAATTTACCACCCTCAGCAAGTTACACTTATATTTAATATGGTATCAGAGGCAAAATAAACAGCCTACATTTGTGTAATTTAGCTTACTCTTTTTTTTTTTAGAAATATTTGTTATTTTTCTAAGAGGTGGTATCTTATTAATACTGAATATTTCAGATTTATTTTTAAAATAAGTGAATAGCCATTTATAAGAGAAATTCTGTCTATTTTGATGTTAATCATTATTAAATGGGAATATGAATATTTAATGATACAACCTGAGAGTGCATGGCAAAAATTTTTGATTTCGGACTTCTTATCTGGTTTTCTAATGCTTAAGTCATTCATCTCCTCTAAGTATACTTACGTAATAAAGTTAACAGTGGAAGTTTTCCTGTCCTGACTAGTTCAAAGAAGATGGTCATAAACTCTTATGTGTACCATCTGGGGGTTTTTTTGTTTGTTTTTCCTTTTCAAAAAGAGAATACCTGAACTTACCTAGTAATGTCTATCTAGACTCTAATTAAATGGAATAATAATTCCTGAAAAACAGTATTTAACTAGATTGGAAATTGTAAATTCAGTTATTGTAGTACCATACTCAGATAGTTAAAACTGTTATAAGATAGGCCTCCAATTTTTCATGAGGTTTTGCTCATTATTATTTAACATTATATTTTGGATAAGATATATATAAAATACATAATCATATATATTAGATAAATAACAAAATTTTCATTTAGAAAAGATCACTTTGGAAAAAAAATGATCTAAATATATTTCTATTTGATTTTTCCCCAAATTATATAGTTTTCAAATAGGCAAATTTGTTAGCATATCTTGGATATAATCTAAATTTTACTTTAGTAATTAAATTTCATGTCTAATAAGTGTTATGCTACAGAAACATTTTTTTTAAATTGTCATAAAACAAAATACATAAAGAGGTGGGAGGGAAAAGTAATCAGTCATTATGTGGAAATATGGGAAATATATCAGGTAAAAACCATCGTTAATCTTATCTACATTTCTCATTGTGATTTCATTTGGAAATATGCTTGGATTATTATGAAGTTAATTTTAAATAGAAATTGAATATAAGAATATTTGAGCCTTTGAGAGAAGCAGGTTAAAATTAAATCAGAAATACTTAAGGCTAACTTTTCATATCTCCCTAAATTTTGAATATTTTTAGAATTGTGAAATCTTTTAGAAAATTATTGGTGTTTCTTACTATTTGATACCTTTATAATTGTGAGTAAATCTAAATTTAAACCACTGTTAACTCTATATTTTTTAGCATTATGCTTCCAGGAGCCCAAGGTGCAAAGGCTAATTTTGACCTTGTCAGAAGAGATGATAGTCTTTCATTTTTTTGTCATGCCATGTAAGATGGTGGGACCTGTATCTTCCATATCACTTCTGTCCTCTCAGTTTTCCATTGTTTTTATCTCCTTTTTCAATAAACATCCAATAAAGATAATGAAAAAAGGGAATAGGTGCATTTGTAAGTTTTCTGTGCTGATCCTTTAAGAGGAAGTATTTTCATGTAGAACAGATGATTAATAAGGCATTTTTGATAAAAAATTGCCATATTTTAAGTATGTCTTACCTTAAAAAAGCATTTTCTCCATTTTTACTTAAGGTTTTAGTCAGATTTAAGTAGGAAAAATTAAATGCAGGATTGTAAACCATTGCACCTTATTGTTAAGGCTGGTGTTCAAAAACCAAGCAAGTTTCATCCAATAAAGATATTGATTTATATTATTGTTTCTTCTTGCTGGAGTAGTGTCAGGGAAATAGGTATAGATATAGTGTCAGGGAAATAGGTATAGCTAGCTGGTGAGGGCCATTGGAGTCCACAAAGGATGTTAATTGGGCATAGGATAAGTATGTATATTAATACACAGCTTCTCCATCTGGCTCTTAAGGACACTCTAACATTAAACTTTTCAACGAAACTCATTATGTGCACTGAGTGAAGTAGTATTTTAAAAACTTGTAACTGTTACCTTTAAATTTGCATTAGTTTTCTTGTATTATGGACTGTTGATAATAAATATTTGGGAAATTTCTTTACTTAGTATCTTTTTTTTAGCTTTTGATGCAACATAGTTTTACGCTTTCTGATTTTTGAAGAGATTTTAAAAATATAATATGATTGTATTGGAAATTGTCAAACACAATGTCTGTTACTGGCTTATCACATAGTGAATGATTTGTACAAAATGAAATATAAAATCGAAGAAATAAAGGACCGCACATTTAAAATCCTAGCCATTTGAGAGATTGCATTCTCTTACTGCCATTTGTTTCTTTTGAATTGGTAGTCACTTGTGCTCAGATAAGATGAAAATCACACCCTTGTCCTCATACTTTGATTACTGAATCTTAATGCTCTCAGTGAATGAATTGTTCTCACTACAAAACTCTAGGCCTGGGGCAGTTAAGTTTTCTTGGTCTTTAGCCTAAGGAAATATGACCCTTTCTAGAAGTACTTCCCATCTGCACACATAAAAGGGCTCTGTCTTTAAACATTACAATAGCTTTCTGCTTTGCTTTAAGGAAAGTTTTGTAAATCAAGAAAGCTTTTGTAATGTGTTCCTTTAATCTCTTCTTGCTTCTCCCTATTCTTTTTATTTCAAAGTTTAATCAGGAATTCTGACATTGTACAAGTTGAAAGAAATAAAATGCTTGACTAATATAAATTAGAACTCGACAATGTAAAACAAAATACATCTGCAAGTATCAGTCTATTATTTTCCTCCAAGAGAACTAGAATTTATGACTATTCACAATGATTATATTTTGAAATCATTTTATCCTTCTAGTTAATCTAAGATGAAGCAATGGAATTTTAAATATACGTTTTACTCTGTTTTTATAAATTATTTTTGCATTGTTTTAGGTTATTAATCTTTTGGACGAAATCATATTGACTGGAGACCTTAAATGTTGAACGCTAGGCAAAACAGCTGCTAGTGGACCTGTTGTTTGGTGCATTGTTCAGTTGGCTACAGCACAGTGTAAACATAGTAGGGCCACAACTTTGTGTTTGATTTCGATAGAGCTGAGTTAGCCCTGCATTCACCAAAACAGAACTCAATATCTCATCATTTAGCATTTTACATACTATTGGTTACAAATTAGGCTGACTAAGTACATATATGCGTCTGATAATGAAACACAGTTTATTTTTTACTCCATTTATTCCATAGTAGAAATGCACATTTATTTATCCATCCCCATTTGTTGATTAAAGATTTAGTAAAGGAACTGATATAACTCTAAAAATGCATTTTATTTTTCAAATAAAGGTAACTTTTTTTCCAGCTATAATATTTAAAAATCTGTACTTCTTTTCATATACTATTTTCTGTCAGGTACATTCAATTATGTAACTTTTTTGTAAGTGGTGAGTAAAGGAAAAAAATTCTAGCAAAATTATTTCTAGTAAATTATGTATGTGATAGTTTTAGTGGTTAATGTATTTTTTTAATGACGACGTAAGTTTTAATTTATTGTGACATGTAGCCTGAACTTACTATGCATTGAAATTACAAAGAAAAAAAGACCCTCACTGTTTTCTGTTTTCACATGGAGGCTTTACTAGTTAGCTAAAATTGACGATATTATCACAAACATAGCTTATGCAAGGTTTCGGGAACAAGGAAGGAGATTTAATAAAACAGAGGCTTAGACTCCGCTTAAACACCCTGTCTTCCATGCTAATCTGCTGTTTACAGTGATCCATTACAAATATTTAATGGTAGGCAGCATGCAGACCAGAATTAGAGAACATATGGGTACAGTTATCCTGGTTAAAATGGCCAACGTGCCTTGTATTGTGTATGGAAGATAACAGGACAGGTGGTAATCCATCTTCACAGAGTGGAGACAGCTGGTATTTTCCGTAAGCTGAAGTAGTCTTTTTCAATGTCCTCTCACCTCACAGCTGATATGTTGCTTATTAGTATAATTTAAAACATATATTGATGTTGAAAAGCATTCTGTTTTTCCGTCCACTACAAAAAGCACCTTGTGGGCCAGGCATAAATCAGTATGTATATCATATATATTTTAGTTTTTGAAATTGAAAGAAATTAAGCTTCAATTTGATTGTTTTTTTTAATGTAAAATAAAGGTTATATTTAACTATGTTCTTTTATAAAATATTTTTCCTTCAAATAGGTAAAATAACTCTCTTCCCTGTGTTCCATATTCCCCCAAATTATGAAGTTATTAGGGAAAATGATAGTTCAACCATCAAGATATATTTGTTAAATTATTTTTTAAAAAAATCATTTATCATCTAAACTTTTTCATGTTTTATATTAAAGAAAGACTCATCAGACATACATTTGAATCAAAATAGCAGAATCTCTCAGTATCTGCTTGAAAATTGTTTAACTTTTTTGTTTGCTTCACATTTTACAGAATAAAGAAGAAATCAAGTGTGTTGAATTCCTGGTATATTGCAAACTGTAGTTCCATGTTACTTACAGTCCATTTCATGTCCCAATTACCCCCTTCAAATACTGTTAAAATTTTGACAGGGCCTTCAGTTGCAATGGCCATATCAATTGATTTAGTCCATCTCAAAATTCCCCAAAGGAGAGTTCAGGTTAAAGGTCAGGTTACTAGTGTATGACACTCTTACTCATTTTAGTAAAATCAGGATCAGCAGTTTCCAATAGCACAATGGACATATTAACATCTCCCTGACCAAGTATTATACAGTCAGTATTACTAATACAGTCCATATCCATAAAAAAGGTAAGGTTATTCATAAAGTAACTGTGAATTAAATAGGATAAGGGGTTCAGCACATGCATTAAATTCTCGATTATCAAGTGAATGCTCTTTTACTTAACCACTCAATTTTAGTTTAGTAAATTTCCTGGCTTGTGTTCTTATACATCAATTTCAAAAAAGTTTATGTAACTATGCTCTGTGAAAGCAGACTTCAAAACTACAGATGTGAAATCAACAATTTGCCATAGACTGGATTTCAGAGCTTCTCAAAGTATGGATCTAATTATCTACTACTTCCTTTAAGTTCTTTCATGTCTTTGGTTCCATGTTGTCTAATGGTAAATTTCTCCTTTTACTTACACGTTTTTGGAATAGTTGGCATTATTTAGTGCAGTGATAAACTGAAAGATCTTTTTGACCTTTCTCCTCAAGGTGTAATTACCTCCAAGCTCTGTTTTCTTAATGTCTAGATCAACAATTCTCAAACATTTGTGTTTATCTGAATCACCTGTATGACTTGTTAAACCCTGGATTCCTGGGCCCCAGCCCCATACCTTCTGATTTAGCAGGCCTGGGATTGGGCCTGAGAATTTGCATTCCTAACAAGTTCCCAGGTGTTGCTGATGAAGCAAGTTCAGAGACCACCCATTGAGAACTTCTCTTTTATAAAATACTTTGTAACATTGCTTTCAGCATATTTCAGTTAACACTTTTCAAAAATATGACCTCTAATAGGGAAGTTACCCAGAGAAATACCTAGAATGTTTGCCATAACATATGAGCAAAGCATTGTAAAAGCATTTGCTCCGTTGGCTTGGGAGGGGCATTTATGGAACCTACTGGCATTTCCTCCCACGTCCCATTTCTCTCTTCTCCCCATTTCTCTCTGTCCTAACCCTCTTCATCCACTCTATAGTTTCATTCAGGATTTCCCTAATATTTGACTAATCAACTCTCTTATGAATTACTTGGTGACATTTCATATTTTCATTGATCCTTTCTAGGAGTTGAATCAGTTTTGGTATTAGGGGGATTGGAAAGAATAAAACATTCCTGTGCCTCCTTGGCAGGAATTCTACAAAATCCGCCAATTCTTAGGTGAACCTAGGTATGATTTGGAGTCATCTTTTACTGAGGACACACACACACACACACACACACACACACACACGGAACCATGTCTTGACATTTACACATGTTAGGTATATAAAAGATAAATATGTGACACCTTTGAAATATATTAAGTGGCTTGAATTTTCAATTTAACAAAAACTTTATTCATAGGACCATGCAGGATTCTTTATGAATATACACATGCCATTGATTGTCTTATACATTGAAGGTCATTCATTTTGAAGTGCAAATTTACTATTCCTCCTTTGTTCTCTCATTCAAAATAAGTCCTTCCTTATCAGATAGTGTAATATTAAGACTCAGGAGTGTTTTGATACCCATATATTGTTTTCTTAATGTCTTCACAAAATGCCACTGTTGGTGTCTGACTTTACATTAATTAAAATTTGGAGAGTTTCAGGGTCAAGTGATTCTATTCCTTTATTGTGGCATCATTGTTTTGTACAGTTTTAAGTATTAGAATCAATGTAGGATACCTAATGGTTAATCAGCAACAAATATTGATTGTTATTAAAATTATCTAATAAATCATTTTAATTGCAATAATGCATGACATTAAAATTAAATAACTATTTAACAAAATATATTGGTGGTCTTAAAAAAAAGATTCCTTTTTTCCCTAGGTTTTTTTCTTTTTTTTTAGAATTGCTCTTTTATCTGTGATGTATCTTTAATATAAATATCAAGTGAATACCCTTCTTTCAAAAGAGAAAGGAAATGAGATTAGCAATTTATTAATTTTCAGTTTGATGATTTAATTTATTAGGAGACCAGAATATTCACAAGTGTACTTAAATTCTTTTGCTGCCAGGAAATGACCTTATAAGGTTTTTTGATGAGCATGTAATTAGAGGAAAGGTGTTTGTTATGCTTGACACTTCATTGGGTTTAATATAGCTACCTCTTATCCCCTAGAGGAATACACTTTGTGTTTGAAACTCTTGGGCAAGACTCTTATCCTTTTAACAGTGTAGGATTCACATTGGCTGTATTTTCCTTGCTGAACCAAGTACATAGATTATGAAATTTATAACTTAATCCTTTCTGTGAACATGAAAATGATTTTATATATATGGTCATTTTCATTCTGATTGTCTGAAAAATTCCAACATCGATGTGAAATGTAGTTTTCTGTTTAAAGAAGACTGTATTCTATATTTCTAGTATACCTGGGGCCAACTGGAATTTGACTCTCGCTGGGCATTAGTGAACTGGAGGTAGAGAGATTCAAGCTAATCACCATTTTCCTGCACTGAAATGCAACGCTCCATAAGTTACCATTATTAGGAGAAGCATGGCTCATAGTCAGATTTTCTTTCTGCTTTACCACCTGTATACCTGTAATTTAAATATTATCTGTATTAAAAGAAATCTTTAATTGTTTTAAGCTTCATGTTCATATTTTTGGCTTATTCTTATTGTTTTTGATGCTCATTTTTCAGTAAAACTAACTTTTTCAGATTAGGGTATGGAATGCAATTTATGTTTTTATTGTATTTATGTTGAAAGGCTGACCAAAAAATGTCTATTAGAAAGATTTTAGCAAGTTCTAGAGTGCAGTTTACTTGAATGTTCAATACAGCTCATGCATGCTTTTTATCTGCGGAATAAAAGTTGTTTTTACCTCTGCTACAAGTATGTACTTTCAAAGCCTTTTGCAGCTTGGTATAGTGGAAACTTAAGGTTAACTAATGATATAAGGGATGCAATAGTGTCTGACTTTCCACATAACATGTGATTCTAATGAGCTCAGAAAGTGGTAAAGGAAAAAGAACCACAATTAGTACCAAATACAGTAATTTTTCTACTTATAACCAGCTTTTAATATATTCATTTTAAATGGCTACTCCAATTTATTGGTAATCTCCAGTGTATAGGAGTCATCATTTATAAACCCTGTGTTTTGCAAAATTGCATATTTACCACATAACACAAGTCTCTGAAAGACGTTGATGTTTAGCAATTTCCTTAGTTTTGGAATTGTACTGTGTGGCACCAGATATGGTAGGAATTAGCTAGTTTATTTGATGGTAGGTTATGTTGGTAAAAGTCAGATTTACATTATAACTGCATAGAAATAAGTGAATAAGAGAGCGTGAATTTGGTAATGGTTACAGCATGGTGTAATAATTAAAAACAATGAGATAGAAACAAATTTTTGCTGAACATTAATTTAGTTACAAATATCTTCCTTTACTGATATACTCAAGTTGAGGCAAACCAGTGAAAATTAGTGATCTCATCACACTTTAAAGAAAAAGGTTTTAAACTATTTCAATGTTTACAGAGTTTTCTATTTTAAAATCTTTTGTTTCATTATATTTTCATGAACTGTCACTTTCTTTGGGTAGTATGCACCTTCTTTATGAGACAAAGGGAAAATGCTTACAAATTTGTTTTGTTACTGCTTTTAACTGAAGGGAATTTCTCACTTTTTAAAAAGAAAATTCTTAATCCTAAGATTTAAAATTAGATTTTCTTCTTTTTTTTTTTAATGTTTTCTATGTACCTACTTTGTTCCCCCTGGTAATACACATGTCCTGAAATAAAAGCACTCTGCTGGGACCTGATATTATTATTTTCTACTGACCATGAACTTTTAACTGCCAAACTTGTCATGAATATACCCCAGAAGTGAAAGAATGAAAGTTGAAGAATAGCATGAATTATTTCAAATTGTTATGGCTCACAAGAGCAAATTTTTTCTTCCTTTTTCCCCCTACTATGTGTGAATTGCCATTCCTAGTATGTCAGTGTAACCAGGGCTACCATGTATAGTTGTGTAGTTTGTTCACTGCAAAAGCTCAGTCTGGCCATCTGACTCTATTCTACCTACACCAAGCTTGCGAGGCTGCATCTCCAGGATAGGCCTGTTTTCTGGTTTACAGTGCTAAACATATAATGCTGGTATGAGTTAGCCAAAATCTTGAACCCTTTTATAAAGTTCTTTGTATAATTACTACACCTTGCTTTGTCACTATGCTAGATTTATTCATTCATACTCTTTAAGAATTTTGTATTGAAATATATTTGACATATTACATTGTATTGTTATGTTAGTTTCAGGTGTACTACATAATGATTTGACATTTGCATGCATTATGAAATGATCACCATAAGTCTAAAAACCATCTGTCCTCATACAAAGTTATTACAATATTATTGACCATATTCCTTATGTTGTATATTGCATCCTTGTGACTTATTACACAATTGGAGGTTCGTACCTCTTAATCCCCTTCACTTAATTTGCCCACTTGCCACCCCTCTTCCTTCTGACAACCACTCGTTTGTAATTTGTATCAGTGAGTCTGTTTTCATTTTATTTTGTTTTGTTTTGTTTTAGATTCCACATATAAGTGAGATCATATGGTGTTTGTCTTTCTCTGACTTATTTCACTTAGCATTATACTCTCTAGATCCAGCCATTTTGTTGGCAATATTTCATTTTTTAATGGCTAATAGTCCATTGTGTGTAAATATATATATATACACACACACACACGCACCATCTTCTCTATTCACCTATCGTTGGACAACCTAAGGGTTGCTTCCACTTCTTGGCTACTCTAAATAATGCTGCATTACACATTATAGTGCATATATAGTTTGGAATAAGTGGGGTTTTGTTTCAGATCAATACCCAGAACTGAAATTGCTTGATAATAGCTAGTTCAATTCTTAAGTTTTTCAGAAACCTCCATTCTGTTTTCCATAGTGGTTGCACCAATTTACATCCCCACCAACAGTGCAAGAGGGCATTCATATTCTTTTCAGTTTTTTATGTTGGAGTGATTCTCAAAGTGTGGTCCCAGAGATCCTTTCAGGGAGTCCACCAGGTCAAAGTCATGTACGGCTAAAAGATCCATTCAAAGTTCAAGATAAAACAATGGCTTTTAAGGTAACAGATTACAAAAAGTTCACTGAAGTGGTTTCAGATTCCCCACTGCCACTAACTTTTAAAGAACTACCACATGTTGAGTGTGTATAATAGTATGATAGAAGAATATTCACAATTATCTGAGAAGGCTATTAAAATACTCCCTTTCTCAACTACATGTCTTTGTAAGGCTGGATTTTCTTCATATATTTCAACAAAATAATATGTTGCAACAGACTAAAGGCAGAAGTAGACAGAAGAATCCAGCTGTCTATTCATTAAACCAGACATTTAATAAAAACCTGCAAAAATGTCAAGCAGCGTCCTTCTTTTCACTGAATTTATTTGTCTGGGAATATATAGTTATTTTTTTCATGAAATTGATTTTTATACTGACACATAATAGGGTTATTTTTAATTCAAAGTAAAGTAATAAATATTTTAAATATTTCTCCATTTTAATTTCTAACATAATTGTGTCAATGGGTAAAATTCCCATAAATGAAAGCGTTTTGGAGTTGTCAATAATGTTTAAGAGTACAAAAGGCTCCTGACACCAAATCATTTGAGAACAACTGCTTTAACATTTCTTTGTTAGCAATCATAGTGATGTTCTAAGTGTTGGACTGGCTGTACACATATACATTTGGTCCAGGAGAATTGCTTATCTTAGGAAAAAGGAATCCAACTCTTCTATTTTTTAAGGATCCCTTCAGTTTTCACATTTGATTCATCGTGAGCCAGCCTACAGGTGCAGATATGTTGACTCGGCAAACACAGAGAGAAGCCGCATCATAAAGGCCAAGTCAGTGGCTGTCAGGATGGTTTTAATTAACAGGAAGGCACTATTGGTCCCATTTTGTGTGCACTTCAAAATGTTACTTGTCCATTGAGATGGCTCACAGATGAGGCACTACTCCAGCCTCGTTGAAATGCAGCTGTGACATGCTTTTATAAAGAAGACAGGAGAGAGGAGTTTGGGGCAAATGATTCCATGTGAATTAGGAACTATTTTATGAGAGATGTTGGACAGCTGTTCTGTTCACAGTGATTGTCAGAGAAAACCTGATATGGCAGGGAGGACCTCAGGATTCAAGAAGAAGGTTCTTATTAGTGATACCTAAATAACTATTTAAAAGGCAAAACAGAGAAACAAGTAAAAAAAAAATGCAGAACAATCCTTCCCCCTCCACATTTATAAAAACCTTGTAGTTTGATTAGAATTACGTTCACCTATGAGATGGAACAGTTCTACCATCATACCTGTTCTTGACAGTCATGGCCTTAGCTGCAGAAGGCGATCTATCATAGTGGTTAAGCACTGGCTTTGAAGTCAGTCAGACATACTTAGACCCACATCCTGCCCCCAATGCTTTCTGATTGTGTGAACGTGGGCAAATTACTTTCTTCACCAAGGCAACTCAGGTATGAAATATCTACACAGACACAGATACACACACACACAAAAGCACATACATCCATACACACACACAAATAATAATATTAGTCATCTAAAAATATACTCTCATTACCTAACATTTATTTAGTACTCTGTGTTAGGCCCTGTTATAAATGCTTCATATGGAATCACTGTTACTTCTTACTATAATCCTCTGAGGTAAATAAAACCATTGCTCCCATTTATAGGTGAGGAAACTACTCTCAGGATGATGAGTAAATTTACAAATTATGCTTAATCATCACTTGGCAGAGCCTGGATATGAACCAAGACAGAGTTGCCTATTCTACTCAATTCTTTGTCTCTCTAGTGTAATCAATCATTGAAAAGTCTCCTTGCAAGATATACTTCTACACTTTTTTTAAAAATAATTGCCTCAGTGATCTTTTAAGAAGTAAATCTAAATTTGCTTATTACATACTTTTTTTTTAACAATGAAGACTAAAACAAGTGTGATGTCAGATTTGTTTCCTCCTTTCAGATGCTTTTATTATATATGACATATTCCTTTGAAGTTAAGCTGGAAGGCAGGTGTTGTGGGACAAAGCATCCAAAAGTAAAATAGACTAAATATGGAGAAAGCATTGATTGTTTAGTAGCTAAGACTTTCTGTTGGCCAAATTGAAAAACCATAATATGTATCGTATATGATGTGTGTGGCATTTGAAGTTATAAAAGAGGATTCAAAAGAATATTCCTCATTGAGGATTATGTTACTAAAAAGTGGCAAACTTTAATTATATTTATGTCTTTAACTTATTTGTTTGTATGTATTTGAAGAGAGTTATGTTTCTGTTTGTCCCATTTAAACTGCGGCTACCTCTTCCTTATGAGAGTAGTTCTTGAATCCTGTCTATATAAATAAACAAATTTTCAAAATCTTTTTCTGCTTTATTTACCATAATGACATCTTCCTGTGACTTAGGAGTAAAAGAAAATTAACTATAGAAAAAATAAGACTCTATAGCTTGGACTTTTAGGGCAATACTAGAAAATATCTCTGTACCAATAAATATATTTTTAATATTTTACCGTTCTACAGAAATTTTGTATTATTTGCCTTCTTAAGAAAACACAAAATGAAAATTTAGTTATATAAAAAGTTATTCATTGTGTACTGAAGCTAGCAGAAGATAAGGCAAGAAAAATCAGTTTAGATTTCGGAAATCTCTGTCACCTAATCTTTGCAAACCAAAAAGGGATTTATTCTCTACGGAGAATAAATAGTAGTTTGTATAAGAGAATTCTTTGATCTAAAATAGAGCATAGAGCATAAAATTATTCTTTCATTTCAAACATGATTTGCTTGTTTAAATATACCTCTGCTTCACTACATATTAAAATGTTATCATACATTTTATTTCACTTAATTATTTAAGGCTTTTTGTAAAACTCTAAATATTTATTTCATAGAGCACAGAAAATATTTTACCCTTACAATAGCTTTGAAAATCGTCAAAGATGCCAAAATATCAAATGGTCATGGATTAATGGCACTGAGTGATTGCCTGAGTTCCATTGCTTTCTAGGCTGTTGTTTATGAGGGATTCTAGAATGTGCGATGGACCTGGAGTCCAGTATAAGAAACAAAAACTGTAATTTTCTAGAGACAGTTATAAAGGGCACTCATATTTCATCAAACTGATCTTTCCCTCCCCCCACCCCGGCAATAAATGACAGAAAGAAAACAATGGGAAAAGTGGCCACCGTCACGGAAAGATGGGCGATCACAAAAGTTATTAGTGTAGACATTTGATGGGGTCTAATCTACCTATGGAATACTGTATTCTGTCAAGAAAAGAGAGCTAATGCATCTTCTAAATATCAAAAGACAGGAGACAATTTATGCCTGTCAGGCCTCACTTTTCACAGATTTAAATCATTCCTGTTACAGAGAGATACATTACTCCCATTGTAGTTAAATTTCCCTCTTGATTTTAGTCAAAAATAATTTTAAAAGCTTTCTGACAATTTAAAAGAGCATTTTAAAATAAATGGCATTATTTTAAAAATCCCTACTGAATACCATAATTATCTATAATTAGCAGCAAGTTTTAATGTTTTACATTGCTTCTCTTTTATATTTACCATATTTTAAAGTAAAATTTTTTCAAGGCATACTCCTATCAATTATTAGACCTTTTTTCCTTGTAAATGTTGAAGAGTTGTATAAAACTTTTGCTATCCCTAATCTGAGTGAACTTTACATTATTATTTTTGTTGGCTGAACGAAAATCCCTGATGATATTTCATTGGTTAATTAACTTCCTAATATTTGCAGGTGTGGCATCTGCTGTATTCTTGATTGTCATGGCATAATGAAATTGTGGGCTGGAAGACATGAATGTGGAAATTTCCCCTACCCATTATATTTCTTATGCAAGCAATATATCCTAGTTACTTTAGGTCAGCATGACATTGTGTGCAAAACTGCATACTGCATTGGGCCAGATGAGACATTGCCATACATTGCTCATGAGGATGCAAATTGCCACTTATCTGAAAAAGATTCTCACAATAAATGAACAAGCAATTTCTCTCTGTGTAGTGAGGCTGTTAATGTCTCCATGGATGGATAATGAGAAAGAGACAGATGAGAGGAATAAAGGTGTTACATTTCATTTTCTGTTTTATCTTTTTCTTTTTTGTAGCTTCTGTCAAATTAATACTATAAAAGTATTTGTTTCCAACTTCTATTATTTCCATTCTAGAACATGACATTTATTTTGGAGAAAGAGATAACATCTCACTTTATTTTGGAAATTGGTTAACATACTCTATACCCAAATTGTGTTTCTTTGTTTTTAAAGATAATATAAGAAATCAATTTAGAAACGTTTCATTTTCTACACTCAAAAATCATAGGTGAAAATCGGTGTGTTTAAGCATTCTTCTATATGTGTAGGCAAAGATAAAAGTAATAGAAACTGTCATTCCTGAAACTATTCTTTTTATGTAGCTAAATCCAGGACCAATTTAAAAATGTGTAACAAGGTTTCATTTTAAAACAGCAGTGCATCTATTAATATAAATATTTTAGTTTATTTGGCAGCCAACATTTTCATCAAGAACAACATGCAATTCTTTTATCAGATCTACAGATTAAGAATTTTAAAGTTTATATTCTTAGGCCTATACCAAAACACTCTGAATGTTTGATACAATAATTTAAGATCCATGAATCTATACATATATTTTTTTGAGAATTAAATATTTAGCAATGATTTTTTAGTTTACATTCTATGTTTATGTCATAAACATAATTGAAGAATAATAGAAATTGTCAAATAATCTTAAATTTATTAAGAATTTTGGTTGGTTGAACCAAATAAAATATTAATTTAACAACTACTTGTTTATATGTCGGTATTGATTGTATCTTAGAGAAGTGCAATTATGTGTAACTGAACTTTCTGTTTTCTTCTGGTTGGGCTTTAAATTACCATGTCTTCTGGTTTCAGTGTTTTTCCTGGGGCACAGATCATATTTCTTACTGCCAAAGCCCAGAAATAATAGCCTCACACATCCAGAGTCCCAAAGGCTTTCCTGCCTGGTACCCAGAGAGCAACTGCAGTGCTCCAGACTGTGTTGTAGACATGAAATCCTAAAGCAACAGGGATACTGTTGAAAGCAGTTTCATTTCATAATACAATTCATAATTATCTGCATTTATCTCATTGTCTAAATTCCAACTGGTAACCTATCATACTGATGAATTCTTAGAGGATGCCTTTGTTCTATAGGATGTGTGCTTTTCTAGATGATATTATTTTTAAGGAAACAATCACTGTTTGTAACAAATAGGCAAAAAAAGTAGAGAAATGGTAATGAAAAATTTGTAGATATATGTTATCATTTACATTTCTTTTACCATCTAAATGAAAGTGTGTTTAATATCAGTTTTTGAATATGAGATCTTTGTTTATTTTGAAGGCATGTCTTCTTTTGTTGTTGTTGCTTTATAGCCATGTCATATTTCTGTATGTTTAAAAATTTATGTTCAGAGAGTAAACATCCCCAGTTTTCCTAGTTCTTAGATATTGTCTAATACATAAACAGAAGTATATAAACTAGAATTAAAGTCAGCTACCTGTAGTAGGACATAACCATGCATCCTTCTATTGAGTATTAAATTGCAGAGAAGTATCTATTTCCATGATTTTAAAACATTATCATTGAATAACAATCACTTCTGTAAGTTAATTAATAAGATAATTATAGTTTGCAATGAAAAGTACCCACAATTTTTTTTTTTTTTTCGGTACGCGGGCCTCTCACTGTTGTGGCCTCTCCCGTTGCGGAGCACAAGCTCCGGACGCGCAGGCTCTGTGACCATGGCTCACAGGCCCAGCCGCTCCACGGCATGTGGGATCTTCCCGGACCGGGGCACGAACCCGCGTCCCCTGCATCGGCAGACGGACTCTCAACCACTGTGCCACCAGGGAAGCCCCCCACAATTTTAATGGCTGCCAGGTATATGAAGTCACAAAGCATGGCATTTTTATAGGAGTTGGGATTTCCACCTTCAGAAAATGTACTCATCTCTTTAAGTTGTCCCACAGCCTCTAATTACTTTATCTTTTAAGAAAAGGAAAAAGAGCACTATGTTTATTCTATGATCAGTAAAGACCAAAAGGACACTTACTATTTTAAAATTGAGCCAGTTAATTACTCCAGAATTTGGTGAACACTGGGGTACTGGTATTGGCACAGAACATTGGGAATAAATCAAATGTAAGTGAGAGTAAAGAACAAATGTCCTGGCTCATGCATGATGCCTGGATGTTTTGGGCATGTTACACTGTCGGCGCCTCTGGGCTTCTTCCTGTTCTCTCTTTCTCTACCAATATCTAGACTGTGCCCACTTCAGCCTTTGTCTACCAATATCTAGACTGTGCCCACTTCAGCCTCTGTTTACAGAGTAAGTGAAAAGAGACATGACATTAAAAAAAATAGAAAAATTACTTTTGGGATGGAGATGGGATATGCATATATATCCCCTTTATTGGTCATATCATGTGCAAGTATTTTTTCCCATTCAGTAGGTTGTCTTTTTGTTTTGTCAATGGCTTCCTGTGCTCTGC
Source organism: Neophocaena asiaeorientalis asiaeorientalis (assembly GCF_003031525.2). Classification (NCBI taxonomy): domain Eukaryota; kingdom Metazoa; phylum Chordata; class Mammalia; order Artiodactyla; family Phocoenidae; genus Neophocaena; species Neophocaena asiaeorientalis. The sequence continues at coordinate 191,171 of NW_020172694.1, forward strand.
AAAGATTTTAAGTTTAATTAGGTCTAATTTGTTTATTTTTGCTATATATATATATACACATATATATGTATATATTGGATATATAGCAAATATTGATATATATAGCAAATATATAACAAATGTAACAAATATACATATATTTGGAAATGATATATAAACACTATCTGTATTTTGTATTTTTGTTTACTAAATATAATATATCATATATGAGTTCTACCATTCACAATGTAAGTTATACCATTCACAAGCATTTGGTAAATCCAGGTCAAACATCTGGACAAGACTTCCTTGTTATACCATCTTTTTGTTCCCACTCAAGAATGAGGATCTATCAGTGATATACTACTTTTTTTGTTTTCTCTTTTTTGTATCTACATGAGGTGATGGGTGCTAAATAAACTTTTTTTGGTAATCGTTTCACAGTATATATAGGTCAGACCATTCTGCTATACAGCGTAAACTTGATATATGTCAATTATATCTCAGTAAAATTGGGAGGGGAAAATTTTTTTTATTGATGTATTGTTGAGTTACAATATTTTATTAGTTTAAGGTGTACAGCATAGTGATTCAGTTTTCTTTTTAGTATGCAGTATTTTTTTTTTACAGATTACACTCCTTTAAATGTTATTACAAACTAATGGCTATAATTCCTTGTGCTGTACAATATATTCATGTTGCTTATCTATTTTATGCATGGTAGTTTGTATTTCTTAACCCCATACTCCTATCCCTCCCCTCTTACCTCTCCCCACTGGTAACCACTACTTTGTTCTCTGTATCTGTGAGTCTGTTTCTGTTGTGCTATGTATATATCCGTTTGTTTTATTTTTTAGATTCTACATGTAAGTAATATCACTCAGTATTTGTCTTTTTCTGTCTGACTTATTTCACTAAGTATAATATTCTCTAGGTCCATCCACATTGCTACAAATGGCAGAATTTCATTCTTTTTTATGGCTTAGTAATATTCCTGTGTGTGTGTGTGTGTGTGTGTGTGTGTGTGTGTGTGTGTGTGTGTATGTGTGTATTACATATTCTCTATCCATTTATCTGTTGATGGACACTTGGGTTGCTTCCATAGCTTGGCTATTATAAATAGTGGTGCTGTGAACATTGAAGTGCATGTATCTTTTCGAATTATGTTTCTGCTTTTTCCAAATACATACCCAGGAGTGGAATTGCTGGATTCATATAGTAGTTCTATTTTTAGTCTTTAGAGACACTTCCATATTGTTTTCCACAGTGTCTGCACCAATTTACGTTACCACCAACAGTGTATAAGTGTTCTTTTTTCTCTGCATCCTTACCAACATAACAAAATTTGTGTTCTCTTTGATGATAGCCATTCTGACAGGTATGAGATGATAATCTCATTACGGTGTTAATTTGCATTTGTCTGATAATTAACACTTTTGCTCATCTTTTCATGAGCCTGTTGGCCATCTGTATATCTTATTTGGAAAAATGTCTATTCAGGTCTTCTGCCCATTTTTTGATTAGGTTGTTTTTTTGATGCTGAATTGTATGAGCTGTTTATATACTTTGGATATTATCCTCTTCATGGTCATGTTATTGCAAGTATTTTCTCCCATTCAGTAGGTTGTCTTTTTGTTTTGTCAGTAGTTTCCTTTGCTATGCAAAGCTTTTAAGTTCAATTAGGTCCAATTTGTTTATTTTTGTTTTTATTTATTTTACCTTATTTATTTCCTCTGATTTTTATTTTTACTTTCCTTCTTCTAACTTTGTTCTTCTTTTTGTAATTCCTTTAGGTGGAAGGTTAGGTTGTTCATTTGAGATTTTTTCTTGCTTCTTGAGGAAGGCCTCCTCTATTGCTATAAACTTTCCTCTTAGAACTGCCTTTGCTGCATCCCATAGATTTTTGAAAGTTGTGTTTCCATTTTCATTTGTCTTGGGATATTTTCTCATTTCTTCTTTGATTTCTTCATTGACTTATTTTTTTGAAATAGCATGTTTAGTCTCCACATGTTTGTTCTTTTCCCATTTTTCCTTCTGTAATTGATTTCTAGTTTGTTACAATTGTGGTTGGAAAAATAGTATAGTTTCTATCCTCTTAAATTTGTTGAGACTTGTTTTGTAGCCTAGCACGTGATCTATTCTGGGGAAGGTTCTGTGTGCACTTGAAAAGAATGTGCATTCTGCTGTTTTGGGATGGTATGTCCTGTAGATATCTATTAAATCTAATTGGCCTATTGTGTCATTTAATACCACTGTTACTTTATTGATTTTCTGTCTGGATGATCTATCCATTGATTGAAGTGGGGTGTTAAAGTCCCCTACTATTATTGCATTATTGTCAATTTCTCTATTTTATGTCTGTAGGTTTTTGCTTTATATATATAGGTGCTCCTGTATTGGGTGCATATATGTTAAATGAGTGTAATATCCTCTTCCTGTATTGATCCCTTTATCATTATATAATCTCCTTCTTTGTCTTTTTTTTATAGCTTTTGTTTTAAAGTCTGTTTTGTCTCATGTGAGTATTGCTACCCCCATTTTCTTTTCATTCTGTTTGCATGAAATATCTTTTTTCCGTCCTCTCACTTTCAGTCTGTGTGTGTCTTTCTTTAGCTCTGAAGTGAATTTCTTGTAGGCAGCATATAGATGGATCTTGGTTTTTCTTCAGTCAGCCACCCTATGTCTTTTGATTGGAGCATTTAGTCCATTGATTTTTAAAATAAATTTTTTTTTTTTTTTTTTTTTTTTGTTGTACACGGGCCTCTCACTGCTGTGGCCTCTCCCATCACGGAGCACAGGCTCCGGACGTGCAGGCCCAGCAGCCATGGCTCACGGGCCCAGCTGCTCTGCGGCATGCGGGATCCTCCTGGACCGGGGCACAAACCCATGTCCCCTGCATTGGCAGGCGGACCCTCAACCACTGCACCACCAGGGAAGCCCTAAAGTAATTATTGATATGTATGTACTTATTGCCATTTTATGACTTGCTTTCTGGTTGCTTTGTAGTTCTTCACTGTTTATCAATTCTTCTTTTTGCTTCTACCCTTGTGGTTTGATGATTTTCTTTACTAGAATGCATGTGTTCCTTTCTTTTTAGTTTTTGTGTATCTATTATAGGTTTTTGGTTGTGGCTACCCTGGAGTTCATATACGTTGACCTATAGCTATACCTTCTTGTTTTAAATTGGTAGTCATTTAGGTTCAAACACATTCTAAAAGATCTACATTTTTTACCCCCCTCCCACACATTTTGTGTTTTTGATGTGATACTTTACATCTTCATGTTTATCCCTTAACTGTTTGTTATAGTTATAGTTGTTTTTACAATTTATTTTGTCGTTTAATCTTTATACTGGTATTTGCCTTTCCTAGTGGGATTTTCCCTTTCCTATAGATTCTTTTTTTTTTTCACCACGCCACATGGCTTGTGGGAACTTAGTTCCTCGATCAGGGATTGAACCCAGGCTCCTGGCAGTGAAAGCACCAAGTCCTAACCACTGGACTGCCAGGGAATTCCCTCCTATAGATTCTTGCTTCTTTTTCTACTTACAAGAACCTTTAACATTTCTTTTATGGTAGGTTTAGTATTGATGAACCCTTTTAGTTTTTGCTTCTCTGAAATGTTCTTTATCTCTCCTTTGATAATAAGTGATAATTTTGCTGAGTAGAATATACCAGGTTGCAGGTATTCTCTTTCAGCACTTTATATATATCATGCTACTCCCTTCTGTCCTGCAAAGTTTCTGCAGCAAAATCAGCTGATAGCCATTTGAGGATTCCCTCATTTACAACTCTTAGTTTTTCTCTTGCTGCTTTTAGAATTCTCTCTTTATCTTTAACTTTTGCTGTTTTCATTATGATATATCTTGGTGTGAGTCTGTTTGGTTGTGACCCTCTGTGTACTGTGGTCGAGTTTTCTCCCCAATCATGGCAGCCCTAGATCCAGTGCAGCCCTCTGACATGGAGTAAGTAGGGCTGGAGTGTTTGTTCTGCTTTGGCTGGGTTGCATGCTGAGGTGGTCACAGGAAACCTGCCTCCACCCTATCTTGGGGGCAAGCCATAACACATGTGCTCCTCATAAGCAGAGTCCAGGCTTCCCACTGCCCTGTTAGTCCCAACAGTCCCCCAAGCAGCCAACAGAACTTGTCTCTCCTGTGTAGGACCCTAGGACTGGAGCACCCAGTCTTTGGCTCTCACCACTCACTCCTCAGGGTGGGTCTTCTCCTATGTATTATCTCTTTTCCTTTAAGTCTCCTTCCAGGGCCACAGGTCCTGACCTGATCGCTTTTCTTCTCTTCCTACCCAATTACATGTGAATTTTTCTTAAAGCCTTGATTGTTCAGGAGTCTTTCTGCCAGTTTCCAGTTAGTTATCACTGAGAATTGTTTCAAATGTAGATGTATTTTTGATGTGTTCATGGGGGGAGATGAGTTCCATGTCCTCCTACTTTGCTATCTTTCTTGTTTCTTATGTGGAATTATGAGTCAGCAATTTTGTTGTAAAAAAGATATAGATGTTGATTCATGTTACAAGTTTATTTTTTAAAATATTAGCTTTAAATAGATATTATAATGCAGTATAATAAATATAAAAAATACAGTGATAGTCCTTCAAAAATATGTTCTTGGCAATCCAGGCTTCTTTCAAAATAACTCAAGTGTACCACACAAGTTCTCACTCAAAAGTATCTCATTAATTTAATATTTTAATGACATGTTTTTAATTTCCATGAAGTGAAGTGATGAACAAAATTAACAAAGGACACGAATGCTAACTACTTGGTATATACAAAGATACATAAAAGCTATTCCCGGTCCTGATTTCTGGAAATTGCTTTTGGAACATTTATGGTTCCCAGATGCATCTGCACACTGGAATCACCTGGAGGGCTTCTATAAATACTGATTGTTGTGTTTCCCACCCCACCTCACCCTCCTCTGCTAATATTGTGAATTAATTGGGTCAAGGTATGGCCAGAAGTTTGGAATTTTTAGAAAATCTAGGTGATTCTGTTATCCAGCCAAGTTTTGGAATCACTAGTCTAGATCTTTGAGGTACAAATAAGAAGGGTCACATTCACAACTACACAGTTTGTTTTCTTACAGAGATATATCTGTAGATAGATAGCAGAACCTAATGTGTATGTGAGTGTATATGCACACCTATTCTCATTCCCACACTTAAGTGATCTGAGCAAATTGTACCAAAATGTTGCTTTTTCTTACCTTTGCTTTTCTGACTCCATCCAGTGGTCAACTAAGAATGATTTTTGTGTAGGCAGATGTGTTCCTTGTTGGGATTGGTGGTGTACATAGTAGGTAATTTAAGACTAGGGGTTCCTCTCCTTTGTTCCCCACCTCCCCACTTTTTCTCCTTTGTGAATACAAGATGGATTAAAAATAAGGAAAGCATTTTTTAAAGCCTTGATGAAATGATTACAGGGATCAATATTTTAAAATTTAAACAAATGGAAACATTTATTGAACACTTACCAAAGCAACTCTGTCATTTAGTACTATTATCCCATTTAACAACTGAGGAAACTAAAGCAAGGAAAGGAGAATATAATCCTCTTTGGGTACATTCTTTTATTTTAAATCAAGTTAAAATTCCTGTTACAATCAACATACCTATTTGAATAATATTCCTGGTTTTAATAGAGTGAAGGAGCTGTTTGAGTATTATGAGTCTTGACAGCCCAGAACATAATTGGCCAAAAGCAGCTGTTTCTGATAGTCTTAAGTCTCTGAAGGTTTTGATGTCTTGAGCAGTTGAAGATAAGTGAATGGTGATGAATAATTACTTTTATCTAATAGGATTAATTAAACATTCATTCTTCCCATCTTTGAAATTTTGAGGATTGCTCTTAAGTGTATGACAAAAGTGTGGTCCTTGTTTTCTAGAAGAGTCCCAATTCAGAAAAATTACTTCCTTTTGCCAAATAGGTCATCTGAAACACATCAAATGTTATATCCAGATTTTTGTTTTAAGATATGTGATCATTATTTCTAAAAATGGCCTTGGGTTCAAAAGAAATTATGTTGAGAATTAAAACAATCATCACAACACAACCACTGTTTCCTGCTCAAGTGAATTTTACTTTGTCAACTTTTATGATGATAATGCCAAACCCTGCCAAAGCAGAAGTGATTTTTCCCCCAAGGAAAATGTTGCTTTTTAACTGATATACTCATGTTTCTGGTCATTCAGTTAAACAACAGACCATTCAATTAGTGTGACATGATTTATTTTTAAACTTATGCTTCATTTTATATTGGACTTTATATTTTTTCTCACGAAATAGGGTAGTGGATAGGCATGGTGTGCTTTCCAATGAAAACATTTAAAAATATATCCCATAAGCAAGGATTCATTTGAAAGCTTAAACCATTCTGAAAAACAAGGAAGCCCTTTCTCATTGATTACAACCCACCCCACCTTGGATTGATTTCCTTCCTCCCTCCCTCCCTCCCTCTCTTCCTTCTTTCCTTCCTCTCTTTCTCTCTCTCTTCTCTTTCCTTCCCTTTCTTTTTCAAGTTTAAAGTCTCAGCATTTCCCTAATTGTGCTGATCAAAATAATACCTTTAGTCTTCAAGGAAAGCATGGGTGTTTGTAACCATAAAAATATGGTCAGCAGCTGTATTTTTCTGAGTGCTGAAGGGAACTGATTTGTGTCTGCATTAGCACCCCTTACCTCACACTCCAAACCATTCCTCCCTTCCCCCCCTCCAGTGGCAGCTTCCAAACTACCAACTTGTTTTATGTCAAATGCATGTTGGGCTCTGTAATAAATCACTGATGAACAGCCAACTCTCTATTTCGGAGGTGCAGCCTCTGAACATTGATTAATGTGATTCTTCAAGAATGGAACAATGGCCCATGTGCATTGCATAAGAAAAGCTCATCCACGGCAATAGATAGCTTTGTTCCATGTGCTCCAGCCTCTCTCCTTATAGTGTTCCCTTTCTGGGCTTAGCATGGACCTCAGCTAATTGATTAACAGAACCTTTAGGCTGCCTGAGGTAGGCCTAAAACAAGGATGTAATCAGAGTCTTTCAAAGACTTGATTCTTGTCTTTGGGGATTCCTGCAGGCACATATGGTAGCCACAATAGGCAGAACAACAAGGCTTCTTATTTTTGGAAATTTTGGTGAATTTCAATGATAATTTGCTTCTGTTGTATTATTCTTTTTCTTTAACCCAGTTGGTTGTTCTTTTGTGGCTGACAGGTATTTTTAAGACAAAAAATTCACATTAGAGTCTTCTTTCTTCTCTATTGCCTGTATATTATTTTCCTTCTTTTTATTGATGTGCTAGGAAACCCATATTCTGTTTTAACAGTTGTTCCTAAGTACTGAATATCCAGCGGCAGTTAAAATTATAATCACAAAATTTTGGTCACAAAATGCAGCTCCATTTATCCTTTAGTATCTAACTAACTTGTAATTTATCAGAAAAGTGAGCAAAAATTAGGTAAACTTTGAAGAGTACTCAGTATTTTTTTAGTATTGTTTATTTTTAAAATGTAAGTCATTGTTTTTTCATTTCTTTAAATTTTAAAAAAGTAAGTCAAAGTATACATATAATGGTAATCATAATGGTATATTAATTGCCATTTTTACTTATTTTTCATCCTTGCATTTTTCTGGTTGTGAGATTATCTTTGAGATTGAATGATATGTTGGCTGAGGGAAATGTTAATGTAGGTTCTTATTTTTTTTGTTTTTTTTACAGTTAGAATTATATATTCTTTTAATTTGATCTTTGGATTTATAGGTAAACAAACTACTTTTTTAAAGGCAAAAAAATTGAGATTCAGGTAAGTGTTGAAAAGGTGAAACATTTCTAGCAAAATCTTATTTTTGCGTATTCTAGAAATATTACTAGAAGTTTTCATGGAAGATCTCTTCTCCCTTTTTTATGAACAGGAGAGCTAAAGAAAACAACTTATATCAAAGTTCAGAATTAGTGAGCAGTGAGGAAAAAAGCAGAAGCCCTTTCATGGTCTTTCACACTAATTCATGATCTGTAAGCTTCTCTCTTTCAAAAGAGAGAAGTTTCTCATACCGGATCCTAAAGAAAAATCTGTCATAAAATAATGTTTTAGAAAATTCAATTTTTATAATGTAGAAAAGAAGAATTTACTTATATGAAGAGGGAAAAAATAGGCAATTTTTCTTTTATATAGGAGAGATTTTTTTCTCCAAAGTGTAATATGTTGTTTTAACTTTGAAATTATTATTATTCAAATTAAAAGTGTAATATGTTATATTAACTTTGAAATTATTATTATTCAAATTAAAACTTATGATGCTTAATTCTTAAACCTACCCAAGAAAATTATTTATAATTTATAAATAATATTTATACATGAGGCTTGGGATTAATATTAATAAACAGCCTATATATGAGACCTAGCAGTGATTCTATGACAGATGCATTCAGAATTTTAACTTGAGATATCAAGAACATATCTCCTAATAAGCTGTGCTTACCCCGGTGGCAGTGGGCAAGAGTGGGATAGAGGAAAGGATAGATGTTGCAGGGATTCTTTGCTGGTGCCAGAATGAGGTTTCCTTTTCATGATATCTAGGGGACTAAGGTTGGGAGGAAAAACAAAGGGCAATAGTGGTTGACCTGATGGAGGAGAGGACTGTAGGAAACTCCTTTCCTGAGAGTACAGTGGGAAGAGGAATTCCTGTGACTATGTAGTTGATTTTATATAAGGTATATGAGGAAACTCAGAGATGTATAAACTAGGAATGGTTTCAGATTAATGGTCCAGTTATACATAAAAATCAAGAGAACTAAACTCTTCAGAAACATGAACTAAGCACTTTCTCCACTGATCTACCCACTGAGAATATTACAGACATTTAATTCAATTGACTTCAAGTGAGACTTTTTAGTCTTTTATTTTGGCACTCAGGATAATAGAAATGATGTTTGATGATGCTAATAATAATAATTGTAATAATAAATATTTCTAGCAATTACTGTTACCACTCGCTGTGCTAAACACTTTATGTATTTTTTTTACAATTGTTCCACATAACACAGTGCAGTATTTATTATTATCCCCATCTTAGTTGAGGCTTTAGAGAGATTATGCAGCTTGCCCAAGTTGATTATGTGGCCAGTGTCTTCTCACACCAGACCTATTTATTTTCCAGAGTACAGGCTGTCACCATTAGCTATCTCAACCACACCTAAATAACGAAACTTACATTTTTTTCCCATCAAGGCATGATTTGTATCACATCTAATTAGAGGTGTCAACCTCCCTAAGAGTCAGTAATGAACTGATTTTCTACCCTGTCTCAAATTAAAAAAAAAATTTCTTAATTTCATTCATTCTTTTTAGTCTCCAATATTTATTGTGCCCAGGCATTCTATTGCTTGTCAGGTGCATGGTATAATGAAAAGACAACACTGCATGCCCTCATATTCTATTTATGTGTTTTCAAGTTGTTTGAAGGATTCAACTATATTGATTTTTAATGAGAGACTATTTTTCCCCATGACAGATCTATCCCTAGAATAGATCTTTCCAAATTTACCAAATCTTTGAGTTTGCTTTCAATGCAACAAAGCACTTAATTTCAGTGAAACACCACTACCCTTATCCTTTATTTGACATTAGATTGTCTGATATTTTGCTCATTTATATTCTCAAATTTCCATCTCCATAAGCCTTAAGTTATGATGAATGTACTCCATGCAATTAAAAAAAAAGAATAAACTTATTTCAAATAACAATACTTCAATGCAGAGTACTGTATTTATTCTTAGTTTCTCAGGCCCCCTGGAAGACACAAGACTTTAAGCATAGAGGTGGCCCTAATGGTATATACAAACTTTGGTAGGAGTGCAGTGTTCATACATTTTTAAGGAAAGTAAGCCTTTCTCCTCATGTCTGTGTCATCTTTGTGGCTCAGAAATATTGTTAGCTTCACAGTACAAGGATCTGTATTAAATCTGAATGGAATCTGGCCTTTCTTCTATGATGAAATTTCTGCATATAGAGTAAGGATCCTGTGCTACTTCTGAACAATTCAACATTATTAATATTTCAAGTCTTGGAGAAAATTAGAAACTTTACTAATCATTTAGACTTAAGTTCAAAATTGTCATTATATTTAAAGTTAAAACTATAATTACTGGCAAATGTTAAGATTTTTCATTTCTATAATTTTTCTAAAAGTTTGTTTTTTTAAACCTAAATTTAAGTTTCATGACATTCCCAAATATCCTAATTAAAAAGCTAATCATTAGAAATGGCTCTAGCAAGAACTGTAAAAAGTGCCCAGAAACCGTCTATTTTGCAACTTCATATAAATATCATTGTAACACAATTGAAGAAGAAACACTCTGATAGTTAAATATACTTGTGCCAATTTAAAAAGCAGTGGTAGTTGGAAGGTGATGGAGATGTTTATGGCATAGATTGTGGTATTGGTTTCATGGTTGTATAATTATCTCCCAACTATCAAGTTGCATGCATTAAATACAGCTTTTTGTATGCCAAAAAAAAGTAGTAATAGTAGTTTTGTCATGAGATTATTTTTCCCAGTATGTCATACAACTGATACTTTAGATTAAAAAAAATCTTTCCTATAATGTTGAAAAGAATACTTTTAAATTACAGAAGACCACTTAAGTATCATGAACTCTTTTCCCTTCCATTTCAAAGACATTAAAAGGACCATTCTAGGGCCAGAGATTAACTTTTGGATGTGGTTTGTTGTGAACACAAAAGCTAAATATTATAGGAATACTTCAATGCAGTTTATAAAGTCTTTTCTAATTTTGGAATTGTAAGTCTCATATTATTTCTTTGGTACTTTAAGTTAGCTGACATCTCGTATTAGTTGTTTGATAGTGTTTGGTAAATTTTATATTTTAAAAGTTAATTTTAAAATAAATATCAAACTATGGAGTAGATGATCACATCTTTTTATTGATGGAAAATTTACATGCAGTGGAATGCATAGATCTAAGTTCCCAGTCTGAGCATTGATGAATGTACGTAATGACAAATCTAATCAAGATATAGAATGTGTCTGTCATTGCAAGAGTTTCCTTATTCCCTTTTCCAGTCTATCCCTATCACCATAGTCAATTGCTATTTAGATATTTATCACAAGAGATTAGTTTTGCCTATTCTTTTTTTTTTTTTTTGCGGTACGCGGGCCTCTCACTGTTGTAGCCTCTCCCGTTGCGGAGCGCAGGCTCCAGACGCGCAGGCTCAGCGACCATGGCTCACGGGCCCAGCCGCTCCGCGGCATGTGGGATCCTCCCGGACCGGGGCGCGAACCGGTGTCCCCTGCATCGGCAGGCGGCCTCTCAACCACTGAACCACCAGGCAGGGAAGCCCTGCCTATTCTTAATTTCATATAAATGGAATGATTCAGTGTGTATGGCTTCTTTCACTTGACATGTTTGTGAAATCCATTCACTAGTTTAAACACATCAGTAGTTCATTCTTTTCTAAAAAAATTATTGAGTGGAATTCTATTGTATGAATATATCATAATTTGTTCATTCATTCTCTGATTAATGGACATTTAGATTATTTCCAGTTTGGGGCTGTTCCAAATATGCTGCTAGAAATGTTATTGTACAAGTATTTTTATGGACATATGTTTTCTTTTTGTGGAGGTAGGGTAAATGGTTTGAAGTGGAATTGCTGGATTGTATCTTAAGTATATGTTTAACTTTATAAAAGATAATCAAGCAGTTTACCAACATGATTGTACCACTTTATACTCTCACCAGCAGTGTAACTGTTCTGACTGCTCCACGTCTGCACCATTTTTAGGTATCTTCAACCTTTGTAGATATTCTAGTGGATATGAGATCTCTCTCTGTGGTTAAATTTGTGTTTCTCTAATGCCTCATGATGTTGAACTTTTCTTCATATGCTTATCAGCCATTCATGTATCTTCTCTTGTGAATTGTCTAAGTCTTCTGCCCATTTAGGGATCCTATTTATCTTTCTGTTATTGATTTGTAGAATATTTTAAAATCTATTCTAGATATAAATCCTTTCTCATATATGTCCATCTGTATATATATGTATATGTATATATATGTATATATATATATATGTATACATATAATATTTTCTCTCAGTCTGTGGCTTGCCTTTGCATTTCATTAATAGTGTCTTTGGATGAGCAGAAGGTTTCAGTTTTGCTGAAGTTCAGTTTATCCATTAAAAAATGTTTAATGACATGTTTTTCTTAAAAAATATGTCTACTCCAAGGGTATGGATATATGGCTGTGTTTTCTTCCAGGAGGTTTATCATTTTAGCTTTTACATTTAAGTCAATGATGTAGAGCAAATTGATTTTTGCGTGTAGTGTGAAGAAGGGGGAAAAGGTTTTTTTTTTTCATATGTTTATCCAGTAGTTATAGCATGTTTTATTCAGGAGACTTTCATTTTCCAATTTAATTGCCTTGGCACTTTTGTTGAAATCAATTGATTTTATATGTGTGGGTCTATCTCTAGACTTTCTCTTCTGTTCCATTGATCTATTTGTCTTTGGTTATGCCAAAATCAAATATACAAACTTTCTTGATTATTATATCATTACCATCTTAAAACCTTAATGTCATTCCTCCACCTTTTTCTTTTTTAAATTATTATGGTAGTTCTATTTTTAGTTTTTTAAGGAACCCCTATACTGTTCTTCATAGTAGCTGTATCAGTTTACATTCCCACCAACAGTGCAAGAGGGTTCCCTTTTCTCCACACCCTCTCCAGCATTTATTGTTTGTAGATTTTTTGATGATGGCCATTCTGACCGGTGTGAGGTGATACCTCATTGTAGTTTTGATTTGCATTTCTCTAATGATTAACGATGTTGAGCATTCTTTCATGTGTTTGTTGGCAATCTGTATATCTCTAAATTTTTATGGCTATTCTAGGTTCCTTAAAGTTTAAAAAATTTTAGAATAACTTTGTTAATGCCTACAAAAGAAAAAGCCTGGCTGAATTTGTATTAAGATTGTATTGAATCTATAGATCATTTTGTGCAGAATGCATATCTTAACAATATGAAGTTTTTCTCAGTTACTAAGAGAGGATGATAAAATCTTCAACTATAATTGTAATTTATATAGTTGTATATCTAATTGTAAATTTATAATTGTAAATGTATCTAGTTCTGTTAATTTTTAATGTGTTTTCAATCTCTCTTATTAGGCACATACAAATTAAGATTGGTTATTAACACTTTTATCATTGTGAAATGTCTCTCTATTCTTTTATTTTTTTGGTCTTGAATTCTATAGTGTCTGATAGTAATATAGCCATACAGCTTTATTATACTTACTGTTTAGATGTTATATATATTTTTCCATCCATGTACTTTTAACTTATATGTGTATTCATATTTGTAGTGCATCCCTCAAAGCTGGGTAGTCTTGCTTTTTTAATTTTAGTCTAATATTACCAATATAATCATCTAATAATATTGTCTATGCCTATCAAATAGAATAGTTTATATTTAATGTAATCATTGGTATAGTTGGGTTTGGGTCTGTTACTTTGTAATCATATACATATTCAAATATATATATTGGATATATATTAATATTCTATTTTAATTCCTCTATTAGATTTTTAACTATACTCTTTTAAGCTATATTATTAATATTAATTTTTAAATTACTGTACTAGATATAAATATATGCATACTTAAATGGTAATAGTCTATTTGGCATGATACTGTACTTCTTTAAGTAGAATGTAAAAACTTTGCACCAGCATAATTCTGTTTACCTCCACTACCCTTTGTGTAATGTGGTCTTATAATTTATATTGATATGTTATAAACCCACCAATATGTTAATTTTTTTTTTTGCTTTAAAAAATAGTTTTTATAAGAAATTGAGAGAAAAAAATTGCCTTTAACTTATCCATGTATCTACCATTTCTAGTTTAAGGTTTTCATTTCTTTGTAGTTTAAGGTTTCGATCTGGTGTTATTTCTCTTTGGTGCAAAGAAGTTCATTTAGCATTTCTGTGGTGCAGTTTTTTTAGCAGTAAAGTCTCTCAGCCTTTGTCTGAATATGGCCTTATTTCACCTTCATTTTTGAAGGGTATATTCACCAGATATAGACTTCTGTGGAGTTTTTAAAAAATTTGTTGTCTTGTTTTGCTTTTACCTTAAAGCAGTTTAATTATTTCATTCTCTCCTGGTTTTTACTGATTCTGAGGAGAAATTAGATATAATTTATGTCCATCTTTTCCTTTGGTTTCTTTCAAGGCTTTCTCTTTAATTTTGCTTTTCAGAAGTTTGACCATGAAGTGTTTAGGGGTTTTTATTGATTAATTATGCTGATATTCATAAAGTTTCTTGGAGTTTTATGCTTTTTTTTTTTTTCCTACTTAAGGAACATTTTGCCATTACTTCCTGGAACACTTTTCTGGCCATTTTCACTCTCCTCTCTTTTTTGCAATTTTTATTTACATGCATATTAGGCCATTCTGTATTGACCCCACCTGTCCATGAGGCTCTGCTCATTTTACTTCAATCATTTTTTTTTCTGCTCTTCAGTTGGATAATTTCTAGAGACTAGGTTTTGGGTTCATCAGTTCTTCCTTTTGCCATTTCCAACGTGTTGTTAAGCTCATGCAGTGAATTTCATTACAGATTTTTATTTCGTTTCAGTTGTAGAATTTTATGTTCATTCTCATTTATATTTTCTACTTGTCTGCTGAATATTTATATCTGTTTGATTTTTATGACTATGTTTTCCATTAGTCACTATACTTATTTTCATTAGCTGCTATAAAGCCCTTGCCTGCTAAGTCTAATATTGGAGGTATGTTGAGGTCTGTTTCTGTAGACTTCTTTTTACTTCATCAGCATATTTCTGTACATTAGTTACATGTCTAGAAATTTTGGTTGTATACCAGACATTTCAAATTAGACACTGGAGAGACTCTGCATTCTGTTATCTTTTCCCAAAGTATGTTAATTTTTCTTCTAGCCGGCAATTAAATTACATTCTGACACCCTAAACTTTATGGTTTTACTTTCCTTTAGTATGGCTTTTTTTTGTTGGTTTTGCCTTTAGTCCAAGATAAATCTCTTATGCCTAGGACATGGGTTTTACTCATAAGATGTGGCCCTTCTAACTTGGTATGACTTCAACTCCATCTTCCTCATATTAGCCTCAGCTCTTTTGGCCTTCTAGCTGATGCGCCCCATTGGGAACACTGGCACCTCCAGTGCACATGTGTAATTCATGGGTCATTCAGGGATTTGAGGGGAAGTTACATGCAGATTTGGAGCTCATTCATATGTGACTCTCTCATTTCTGGATTTTTTTTCTTAGCCGCTTCTAGCCACTCTGGCAGTTCTGAGCTCCATTCTCTTACATCTCAGGCCAATAAAACTGAGGCTTTCTGCTTGAGTTCTATGACTGAGATCTAACTCATTGTTTTTGCATGGCCTGGGGAGTGCCTTCGGTAAAAAAGCTGTATTAATGTGTATTTCCCCACATTAATTCCCAATGCAGTTTCCTTTTCTCAAGGTTTAATCCTTTCCATTTTATGCCTGTTTTTAGTCACTCTCCAGTGCTTTCAAAGAGTTGTTCTTTATATTTTGTCCAGAGTATATAATAGTTATCTGTGGGTGGTTTAGTTTAATTTAAGCTACTCAGCTATTACTGAAACTGCAACTGTAATCACATATTTTTGACTCATTTTTTATAATTATCTCAACCTGTTCCCACCTTTATTTCTTCTAATATTCATGTTTTATAACATTTTATTTCTCAGGGTGGAACATATAAAAAGGAATGGAAAAAACCTATTAAGCCAATTATTTAGATTGCACAGAAAAAAGTTTAATATAAATATAATCAACACATAAAGTATCCTGATTAATTAAAAATAAAACTGAAAAAATAAGTTCAGAATATGTCTTTATGGACAACATTCTGCTGCTGTTCTTCAATGTACTAATTTCACTAATGGGGATTCTTTGTTTATTTACAAATTGTTATGAAACACCTAGTCTGTTCAAAAATTTTTCTGAGTCATGGAGATACAGCCATGAACAAAATTGAAAACATTCCCACTCTTCCAGATCTTATGTTCTAGTGGGGAGAGATGACATTAGGAAAATAAGTAAAATATATGGTATGTTAGATGGTGATAGTGCTATGGAGAAAAATAAAGGAATCAATGGGATACAAGGAGTGCAGTGGGGATAGGAAGGCTTCAGTTTCGGATGGTTATGGGAGAGCTCACTGAGAGGGTGATATTTAAGTGAAATTTGACATTACTGGGGGAGCCCGTCAGAAAGAAGGAAGAGCAAGAACAAGTGAGTAATGCATTAGGCTCATTAGCTTGGAAAGTTGTATTTTTATTAAAAATCTTATTTCTTCCAATCCAGTTTCTTTTAGAACCTATATTGTAATTGTTAATTTTTAAGCTTTGTGCATTTCTAAATATATCCCTTTTTACTGACTGACTTTCCCCATCCTCTTTTTCCTTGGAGTTATTTTCTATGTTCCCTCAATCCAAATGAGGCTTATGCTGTTATGAGCACACAGTTCCCAAGCAGGAATCAAAACCCCATATTGTCAGGCTGCCCAACTGGCAATATACATGGTAGTCTCTGTTCCCGCCAAATTGCTGACTTGTAACATTTCTGCCTGACTAGGAAGAAATATCACGTGTGCATCAATCACTAGAAGACTATGTACACCCTAATTAGAATCATGTTTGTGTGTATGTACCCTCATGCACATGTGCACTTTCTTTCTAGTCATGGCTCTCTAAAGAAGTCAAGTTGGTGGATTTCATTTAATTTTAGGGTCCTGTGTACAGTAAACTTGGAAATATAATTGAATTTGGAAAAAAAAGAATGTTAGAGCCTCTAGCATTCCCCTAATATGCTTCTCCAGCATATGTGAAAAAATGTGCTGTCCTGGCTCATCTTTAATTCTTTTTGAAATTTATGAAATAAACACAGACTGGCATATTTTGAAAAAATGCTTAATGTAAATATGGAACAAGGAAAGCAAAAACACTATTTTACTTCATGCTAGCAGTATTAACACACTTTATTTTCATATTGAATTCATATATGATCACTTCTAAAGGTTCCTAATAGTTTAACTCTTGAAATTGCAGCATCTACTCAAGTCATTTTTTTCAGAAATCTTCCCTCTGTTATCTATAACTATATGCTCCAACACTGCCTTTAAGAAGGGGTATCTTTGTTCAGAAGGTATCTTTTGCATCATCTTGTCATAAAAGAGATGGTACTATTGTACTTTTTAAGGACCCATTGTTTACATTCTGCTTATATCAAATATGACACATAAGAAACATCAAACCAGTGGGTGAACAGTTATTTTTTTCAAATGACTCATGGGTCTTAAATCAATCTTAATGTAATAGCAAGCCATCTTATGGCACCAATAAAGGGAATTCTTGTAAAAATTGTACACTTCTTAGCATTTTTGGAGGTTGGTTCACCATGACCTGAAACAGAGCCAGGCTCTTTTCTCATTATGCTGTATGCCACTGAAAAATTGATCTAAGCTTATATATCTCTTTGAAGTCAAGACAAGAAAGCAACCCAGAGGGCTTTCTGAAATGTAAAGAACTACTGTTTCAAGGTAGAAAAAGGACTTCTATACTCTTATTTGCTTTCTGACAGTGTTCACTTTAGCATTGAAATGGTTACTTAATTTTAAATGGACTTACATTCTAAAAACGATGTGTTATTTTTAAGCAAGAAAAGGAATATTGGAAATAAGACTTGTTTTAAGAATATTATCATTCGATACTTCAAATGTTACCACAAAAGGCTGGCAATCGCTGGTTTGTTGTAGTACATAACATAGTTTAAAATTTTCAGCCATGATCAGACTAGATATTAAAAACCCACACACCTATAAAAATTCCCATTTTGTAAATCAATGACTTACCAGTAATAAATTGTTAACATTAATTTTTAAAATTTTAATATCAGAGAAAGGGACATTGTGATTAATCAAATATACATTACCCAGAGAAATACTTTTTTGATGGTTTATTTTGTTAAAAAAAACATTTAGCTGATCAAAACTACCTTCTAACAAGGATGAACAGGAAAGAATTCCTCTGGCCCCAAATTCCCTTTGTTGTGAGGCAACATTTTACGAAATACAGTATCTAATGGTGAACACATGTGTGCAACTCTATCTCCCCATGATCTTCCCACTCTTTAGATAAGAGGACTCAAGTCACAAATGCTTTCTGGAGAGGATTTTTTGGTTGAGGGGGGAGTCATGTGCAAACCTGGAAGGAGCCTCGGTTTCCCGTTTGTTAATGCAGTGTGAAAAAGATCCCAGCTATAGAAGCAGCTTTCAGTGATTTGGCATAAACCTTGAGAAGGTATTTGAACTGCCAAGCATTTGGAAGGGAGGTTTGTACTGATCTTATTCAGATCTCAAGGAACCAGGTGAGCCTAATATTTATGTTTACCACGTAATTATAGGATAAAAGCAAACCAAGCAGAACACTCCTGTGTTAGCATGCAAGGCCCATCACTACTTGGTTTAAACATACCTGTCCATATCACCCCTATGCAGATCAATAAATAGAAGCTCCTTGGGGGGGGTCCTCTCAATCTTTGCCTTTCCTTTCTCCCCACAAGGTATATATAAAGCAATCATAACTTTATTGAATGAGTGGTTTTTGAAAGGCAATTTCTTTCTTTACTCTGGTAACAGATATAACTTACATGTTTCATAGTGCAAATTTTTTATGATTGAAACGGATTGACTTTGTTAGCAACATATGAACTTGGGATAAAGAGGCTTATAGTCTAAGTATTGTCCTTACAGTCAACTTTTTATTTCTTTCTTTCCCTTCTAAAAGATATACATGCTAAATTTCTACAATTCTGATTAGTAAGGGTTAACTTCTCATTTTAGAAAAAGCATTACTGATTAAATATTTGACATAAATATCTGATATTTTTTAAGCAAAACCAAGAGAAAAAATCTTGTGTATCAAATATATGAACTTGTTTATATCCAGATAATATTATTCATTAAATGGATATTGAGTTACTTAAAGTGTAAAAATGCATATATACGTACACACACTTTTGCTATCAGTAGTATGGCCTTGAACATGCCATTTTACTTAATTGATCTGCAAAATGGGCAGGGTTATATGATCATTATTTTTCTAAAAATATAGAGTCATTACAGGACCTATGGTTAGAATGACAAATTTCAAATTCAGTCTCCACCTCTTTGTAGATGTTTAATAGTGAACATGTGAGTAGACCTCTCCATTTCTTATTTTAGTAATCTATAAAATAGAGTAATAATAGTCCCTAGATCATAAAATTGCTGCAAGGATTAAGTGAGTGAAACATTTAGAATATTGCCTGGCATATGTATATTCCTAACGTGCCAGGTGTTACTGTTTTCATTATCATTACTTTATCAATATAATTATTTCATTGCTTAGGTTTTCATAGATGGAAAATCCTCACCTTGGCAAATGGGATTTGCAGAACTTGTTTTTTTGTTTTTTGTTTTTTATGAGAAGCATTTTTGAGAATGCTCAGAATTTTTCATGACATTATGTGAACTTTATGAAGATTATCTCACACAACATCTCATGGATCAGGTTAGTGTGTTGTAAGTGGAGGATGGAACCTTCATGTAAAGAAATGACTTGAGTTCCATGAGGGGCACCTACAGAAGAAACACACACACACACACACACACACACACACACACACACACACACAAAATCTTCCTTCTTTTTCTTCCTGGCAATATTTTAATCCAGGACTTTATCATTTCTTATCTGAACTACTGCATTTTCTCAACTGGCTTTCTTGCTTTTAATACCATGTTACAGAAATCCATCTTCTACTACATTGCTTATAACAACTGATTTCCAAAATACAGGCCTGTTATCACCATTTCCTATAGCAGAATCCTACAGTGATTCCCCATCAGATGTATAATATAACTTATGTTCCTTTGCTTGTCATCTAAGCGTTCATTAATAAAATATGTATTGAGCAGTTACCATGTGCCAGTTGTATAAAGGTATAGTCCTACATGATCTAACTCTCACCTTCTTTTGTATCTTCATTCTTCTCGCTCCTTCTTCCTGCAATCCTAAACTACCCAGTACAGTCAGGCTCTATGACTTTACACATGGAGAGCCATCTCCTTGTTCTAGCTTTGCTGTGAAACGTTGGGCCAAACAGTCTACTCTTTGGGTTTCAAACCCTCATTCATAAAATAAAAAGGTTATACTCGGAAGTCTTTTCCAGATCTAAAAGCTGTTAATCTAAGAAACTTCAGGCATTAGATGGGAGAGAGTTTTAAATGGTGGCTGGACTCTTGAATAAACCCCAAAAAGCATATACTGTCGCTAAATTTACTGTATAATAACAAATCATCAACAATGCACTAGAATAGGACAGAAAATTGTAATCATTTAAATATCTTATGATTGAAGGTAAACAGTTGGAATCACGGCAGTGATTGTTGCTGTAAGAGAACACCTAGAAGTCATGGCAAAATATTATTACATTTTCTCGGTATACTGAATCCCATCATGCCACTTAGGTACTTTTTTGAGCAACAGAAAGTATAAAATTTAAAACTTGAGCACAAATGGCCAAGAAAAAGAATTATTGGAACTGAGAGAACAACTGCTTATTTCAGTTGTTTTTTTTTTTACAGTGGAGAAGAACAGGAGAGAGAAGGGGTGAGGAAAACAGAGGGGTTACCTCATACAACAGAGAGACTGAGAGATATTTTCTCCACGTTTTTGACAAAAATAAATGAATGAATTAAACAGGTGAAGTGATAGATAAAGGGACAGTGAGGGAGGGGAGGAAAAAAATGGAGGGAGAAGACCTGAGGACATAGATAGACGGTTAAGGAGTAGATGTTGAGAAACATGGAGAGAAGATAGTGTGTGCATTTCCTGAGGTGAGAGAAAGATGCAGTGAAGAAGAAACATTTGGAAGATATTTCCCCATGACGGCCGTATGCTTGAAATGTCAGCTCGAAACAGCTTGTTATATTTTGAAGTAAGAAAGGGTGAGTTCTTGAAGATGAGAACAGAAACATAAGGGAAGGAAGGACACAATGGTGTTTTGAACATGTAGGATGTTCACATGGTCTTTGTAAAGCAGATGAATATGTGAGTCAACTTTCATTGTTTTAGTCAAAAATTATTTACTAGTTTTTAGTTTTGCCAGGGACCTTTTTCACATTTCAATTTCTGCACGCTTTTTACCTTTACAAATCAGGAAATTGAGTGTAATACCTAGGGCTCATGCTAGATTCCATGGACCATTGTTACAGGACACGCTTTCTCCAAATGTAGTCATTTCTATAACATCTTTAAATTTAAAAACTTGCCCTAAATGTAAACTATAATATTTAGAGTACGGTAACTCTAAGATCAAGGATAAAAAAATGCCTAAAATTCCCTTTTTCACTTACCATTAGTTTTTAAAGAGATGGAAAAACAAGGCTGAAATGCATATAAACGTCAAATCTAACACCATAAAATTTACCCCTGTATTAACGTGTTACTTATTTACTATTCATCTAACAATAAAGAGTTAAAATCCATAACCTGTTTGTGCGTTTATTTCCATTTGATCTATTAATACCATGCCCATTAAAAGTATATTAAATTGGTAACTCACTAAAAAATTGAATAACTATACTCTTATTGGAGGCCCATAAGCTAATTTAAAAGGAATTTCTATTTAAACGACTGGAAAGTATTTAGGGGCCTGACTCTGATGCAGTTATTAGTAAAATCTGCCAGTTTTTATTCCTGGGGAGGAAGGATTCTCAACAGGAAGTAAGAGAAAAATATGGAAAATAGTGTCTTCAGTTAAAAAAAATTAGCTCATCACAGTTAAATTCAGGAAAACAGAGTACTTATGCTGAGTGTCTGAAAATAATATACTTTACAAAATTCAGTGAAAGAAAAATGCTTTTAGTTCTTGCTGTTTACATTTAAATTATTTTCTTCAAAATATTTTATTGCCAGACATAAATACGTTCATATACGAGGCTAATGCTTTTCACTGTAAATAGAGGGAGAACAAAGAGCTGTGTGTTTGTTGTGGAAAGAGGAATCTATGAGCTAGATGCCCTACGGGTAACACAGCCTGAGAGGGGCTCCCTACCATACATGCCCTCCAACTTGGAGATGCTAAAGTGAGTTGGTGAAATCTCCAGCAGCCTCTTGTTCTTAGCACAGCTCAGAATTCTCTCATCAATATTTCTTCCCACTATTAGAGAAACAAATAAAACTCATCTCTGCTGGGATTAATTTGCTTCAGCCTGAAGCAATGAGCTTCCACTGGCAACCACTCCTGAGCTGAATAAGCAGCATCCCAGCATCTGTTGACAATATGAAATTGTTGCAGCAGCCAATATTCATAAGAAATGGCCTCCAGAATCCAAAGAGAATACACTAGTCAATAACTAGCAGAGTCTGACCACTGAAAGAATAGCATATAATTCCAGATTTTATAAGCTATATTTAAACGGGGGCTTTTTTTCTCTTTGGATCTGAATGTGAAGAATCTGTGTAGACCTAATTTTACTTGAAGAGACCTAGTTATATAGCTGGTTTGGGCTGAAAATGCCTGAACTTATTTCCAGCTGGACATGGATCTGTCTTATGAAACCAAGGCATAAATAGCTACTCTTTAGCAGACTGGTCACTCCTGTTATGGAGCACTGTGATTGGACTAGAAACAGAAAATTGATAAAAATTTGAGTCTCAAGGTACTATGATGGTCGAAAGAGCAGTGGCCTTGTGATGGTGCCATTTAATTTGCACTTTGTTGATGTTGCACTTTATTTTCAATGTTAAAAAATTTATGTTTGTAACAATTTATGTGGCTTAACTGATTTACTCCTTTCTTTCAATTATTATTTTTTTCCATGTTTTTATTTTCTTTTTACCTTGTGCTATATGGAGAGGACACTAAGGTACCCTTTGCTACACGTGGTAATGGGTTTCTGCTGATCCACCACCTGCATCTTCCTTTTTTTTTGCGGTACGCGGGCCTCTCACTGCTGTAACCTCTCCCGTTGCGGAGCACAGGCTCCAGACGCGCAGGCTCAGCGGCCATGGCTCACGGGCCCAGCCGCTCCGCGGCATGTGGGAACTTCCCGGACCGAGGCACGAACCCGTGTCCCCTGCATCGGCAAGCGGACCCTCAACCACTGCGCCACCAGGGAAGCCCCTACCACCTGCATTTTCTAAGGTGAAAACCCTTTTATTCTACAGAGTGCACATTTTTTTCTGGTTATGAAAAACAGCACAATTTCACTGCTCTTTTTTTTTTTTTTGCAGAATGTATTTAACTGTTGACATCTTAAATAGCTGTGTAGGATTCAGTCTTCTGATCCTAGCTTGTAGGACTGGCAGGATTTATATCAAATTAGATTGCATGATCTTTATGGTTTAAATGCTTCTAGTGCAATAATTTTACTAGAATTTAGGATAAGGAAGAAGAGTAGTCCTAACTGAAAATAAATATGATGTGTCTTGACTTTTCTATATGAACTCATTTTATCAATTCAGCTTCTATAATTCATGGACCCTAAAATTATCATGAAGTTTGAATAAGTATTACAAGTTCTATTATACATATTGTACAGGGTCATGTATATATTATACATTACTCCTGAGTAATGACTATAGTTCGTTAATTTTCTTTCAGAACAATTTAGTATTATCATTTGAATTTTCTATTGTGGGTACCAAGTCCAGAAAAATGTGTCCCTATAGTATGTTGCAGACTGTAAATACCAGTCTTCTGTAAAATGTTGTTTGATCTTATTAAAACCTGGTTCATACGATGCCAAGTTTATCCTAAGGCTTGCGCTGGGGCAGGCGTGCACATCAAGGGGAAAAAAAAAAAAAGAGTCAATTTCCAAAGGGAGTGCTAGACAGCTAAATTCTGTGGGGTTAGTTAACTCTAGTAGCCAAAGCTGAATCCAAGGGATGCCTCTGCCTACGTTTTTATTGTTCTTTTTTTATTTTCTTTCCTGAGATGGTCAAGGGGGCATGTGCTTGAACATGTGAGCCAGCAAAGTGTCTGTGATTCTAATCCCCTAATTAGACTATCGTGCACAGATGGTATTTAGTTTTTTTTTTTAATGAATGAAAGCATGTGGTAATGATGTTCATGAATTTTTATAAGATTAAAAAAAATGCTACATGAGTTTTGCTTATATTTGCCTAACCTCCTATCTAGGTCAGACCATGGGTGGAAAGGTATGTGAAATTTATATAAATAGATGATGCCATTTTAGCCAGCCAGCTTGTAGGCATGATGTACGTGTAGACTCATACACCCTACCTGCCACACCTGTGCAAGTACAGATCAAGTAAATGCCATTTAAAATGTTGGGATATTTTGTTAGGGAAAATGAGAATGTTTTCTCATAAGTTTTCTGTCCCTGCCCTGTAATTCTTTTGTTGCAGTCTTTAATAACTTTTATTGAGGCCGACGTAACATAACAGAGGAAATTTGTTGCACATGCTATTTAGTTTTGTTTAAAATGTTTTTGGCAGAAGGATAGTAGAGCACAGTGAATTAAGGGAAGAGTGAACAACCGTAGGGCAAGACAATGAACAGGTTTAAATTAGAGCAGCAATCCTACGATGCTAATACACTGACTCAATTTTCCCCATATTTAAAAGATAACTTCCACTAAAAAATGGCCAACTTCCAGCTTTAAAATTTTTGTTTTTGTAATTGTAAGCTCTTTATCTTTTTGTCATTTGCATATTATGTAGGAAAGCAAGTATTTTTTGCCTGGATAGTAAAAGGTAATAATCAACATTTGCTCTACAGAGCACCACATGCATTTTCTGTTGCATCCTTTGAGGCTTTTGAAAATAAATATATGAGTTGATAGAAAGATAGGTGAATGAGTGATCAGTAAAATTTAGCTTCATATAGTCTATTTAGCTTAAGTGTAATACTGTTATTCTTTTATCGAGAAAGCAATTTGTCCCATTTTATTTTGGCTGCTTATTTAGTTTAAAATACAGGTGTCCACTATGCAGTAATCTGAAATTATACATTTCACAGCTTAGTGGTATTTTCCAAGGTTCATGGCATTTAGACATTGGAGTTTTGCTCAGGCTTTGGTTTGAATCCTGAGTTGGAAGATGGATTTGGGAGTAAATTGTTTGGATTGTGACTAGGCCTGGATTGCTCAACATTAAAGTACTGTTCGCTTCTTGGTGTTTCAAACAAGAACATTCCTAAAGTAATAAAACAGTTTTCATTGAGACTAATGGCCCTGAATCAAAAAAAATCTTTAGTGAAAGTTAGTAAGGTGGTGTCAGCATAGACACAGGAAACGTGTGATTCAGCAGGTATGTGATTCAGGAGTCTGTCTGAAGCCAGAAGCCTGTACGATATAGGAGATCCTCGTCGAAATGCACTTCTTACTTGAATAGATGTAAATTTTTCAATCTTTTACAAGATTCAAAAAGTATTCAGATAAATTTATGCAAATTTTACCTTTTTAATACACCCTGTTTCTACCTTTTTTTTTTTAACATGGTACAAATTAGATGTTTCTCAGTGAATACATCACTTTTAGAGGTTGCATAATATTCCATTCTATGAATGAAAAGCAGGTAGCTTTACTTTGTATTCAAAGACAATTTTAAATTCTGTTAACAGATATCATTTAGGATTGGTCTGAGGGACATTGAAATTAAGAATCTAGTTAGAAGTGTGCAAGAATGCTCATTTTACTTTAAATTATTTTAAAAAGTAGATCTTAAACTATTTTTTATATCAGAATTATTTTTCCTGAGCCCTTAATGAAATATTTGAATATGCATTTTTTTCTTTTTCACATTTAGCCTAAAAATATGCTGTGTAATTTTTCTTTTATTTAGATTTATTATTGTGATGCTTTCATGCTTTTTAGTATTTCAAATCAGTGCATTCTTCTAATGCATAGCACAGTTTTTACTGAATTTATATTGTTATTCTATTTACTTTATCATTTTTTCACATGGACATTTTAGTTTTACATTAATATTTCTCATTCTCAATAGACGTATTCTTAGAGTTCTTAAAGTTCTCCATAAGAAATTATTTCCTCTGTTCTTTTATACTTATTTTACTTTAAAATGTATAGAATATAGGCATATCGCAAATTATCAAGGTGTTATAAAATGTCAGTACCATCAATTGCTTCCGTGTTTATCATTTGCATTCATTTATTCAGTAAATTATATTTAGTGGCTACTATGTGCTAGACATTGTTGTGGGCCCTTGGGTCCACCAGTGAACCAATTTGATGAAATTTCTTGCCCTCATGGAGCTTTCATCCTACTGAAGGCACAGGGATTGGAATTGACACTATGTAACTGAATTAAGTGGAATTTATGAAGTGATGTACTCACACCAAGTGGACCCAAATGATACTATATATGCTAGAAATAAAGTCTCTCTTTAGTTCAAATAGAAAACAAAAAAGTGATGGGATTTTAAAGATACTTCTTTGGTTCAGAGTCTTCAGGTATCTATTACTCTGGTTTGACCAAAATATTTTGAGTGTAACCTAGCAGAGCTTTTAAAGCTTTAAAAGCTTTAAAATTACACTCTAGTAGGTTCTTTACCACGTTTCTTATGTTGATCTTGAAAGGAGGTAATGAGACATTTGTATTAGTGATTGGCTTACTTCAGAGTATCTTGAGTTTCTATTCTTTTTAAATATGTAATTTTCACATACTTTTTAATATGTGGTTTTGATTTTTCCCACATTGGATCAAACGAACTTATTATTCCAACCAGCCATTGATTATATAAGTTGGAATACATTATGTGTGTAACACAAGTGCTTGTAAGTCAATGCTAGTTTCCTTACTACCACTCTTATGCCTACTGACACATACTTCCTTTTACTTATCGATAGACTGTATAACAATCTGAATAAGCACAGCAAACCCTATAGTGTAATCGGGTAATTTAGTCCTCATAAGAATAAGATATAATTACGGATAAACTTTAGCTTTTATTTCTACAAGTAGATTTGTGTTTGACTCCTTGGACAATT
Source organism: Neophocaena asiaeorientalis asiaeorientalis (assembly GCF_003031525.2). Taxonomy (NCBI): domain Eukaryota; kingdom Metazoa; phylum Chordata; class Mammalia; order Artiodactyla; family Phocoenidae; genus Neophocaena; species Neophocaena asiaeorientalis. Next base: position 218,277 of record NW_020172694.1, read on the forward strand.
TTATATGTGGTTACTCTATGGACCTACTTTAAATGAGATAAAATATATCTTTATTATTGAAAACTTTGCATGTTTCACTATCTAACTTATTAGATGATGCGTTTCAAAAATGGAAACAAGTGAGTTTTGTACTCTCAAGATATAACATCTTTCATTTTTGGAATTTGTTACTATCTTTTATTGTCTTGATTACTCAATTTTGATTAACTTTTCCTTTTCATTCCTGGCACTTAGTGATCTCTAGTCATTTCACTGTACTTAGAAAGTGACTAAGTCTTAGATGTCAATACTGAATTCTTTCTTGGTAATCTTCATTAACTATGCTCTGGTCTATATTTAGTATGTTCATATATTGTTCTTTTGGTAAATAGTGATTGATTTCATGTAACAAAATCTGTCACTAAAGAAAAGTGAAGTTTAAATTGCAAAGTTTATATATGTGAAGCATTTATTAATAGCTTCTCTTTCTCCTCTGAGTTGTTAATTCCTAACATTTGACAGGTAAAAGCTTGATATTTTTTCACTTTGACTCCTCTTTTAATCTCCATGTGGGACAGATTTTCATGATTCTCTCTGTATCACTTTGTCTTCCTAAAACCAAATTGTCTAAATGTTCTGATGTTTGGAGACTGCCCGAATACTTGGCCTGGATTATGATAATTTTTCAATTGGTAACATACCCCTTTCTTTAGTGTCTTTGGACTGGTGGACATTTTGCAAATATATCCATAAGCTCCTCTGAATGTATGCATTTTGATTTTTTTTCTATCCTAGCTTTATTATAAGTTAGTAATCAGTGAAATCAAGTCACTTTAGCTACCAGATTTAATTTTTTCAATTTACCGTTATGTATGTCATTTATATGACTTCACAATCCCAGGGCTCTTATGATTTATTTTTTATTTTAATTGTGTTTAGTTTACCTTTGCTTTTTCTTTTTAAGAAAAGCTTCTTCTTTTTTAAAATTTATTTATTTATTTTTGGCTGCACTGGGTCTTCATTGCTGCGCGTGGGCTTTCTCTAGTTAAGAGCACAGGTTCAGTAGCTGTGGCTCACGGGCCCAGTTGCTCCACGGCACGTGGGATCTTCCTGGACCAGGGCTCGAACCCAGTCTTCTGCATTGGCAGGTGGACTCGGAACCATTATGCCACCAGTGAAGCCCCTACCTTTGCTTTTAAGCTTACTAATTTTCTGTCCCAGTATTTTTCACAAAAAAATCTCATGTCGTTTGATTTCTGTCACGCTTTCCTGATCAACCAGGCCAGAAAGCCTGGGAGGTAGCATGACTTATTTTCAGTGAACTGACACAGATTTCTTGCGACTTTCCTTTTCCCTTCTTAATCATTCCTAATCCATTTATTATTTAAATGAATTGCTTCATAATAACTAAAATTGCTGCCAAGATCGTTTGGCATCATTTTAAAGCTCTGAAGTGTAACTTGTTTTCATTTTCTCATTTTCCCATGACTTTTCTGGAGGTATATGATGCCTTGTTTTAGCACTTCAGTGCAGTTCTGTACACCTCATGCATTTTAAATTCCTATTGTTTAATATATGGTGAAGCTTTAATCCGTTATTAGAGCCAATGATTTGTCCATTTGGAAGTACAGCAGGTGGGTGTAGATTTATTTCTTTGGATCTTAGGTAAATTTCAGTAGAAAAGAGGTATTTAGTTTGAGGTAACTACTGTTGAAGTAACACTAGTTCATACTGTTAAAGTAAAAATAATTGAGACTGTAGTTTTTGAATTTTGGCTGAAATTTTTATCTATCATATGATAGAATCACTTAATATGGTTGATACTAATAGTAAAAATAATTAAATTTCTTATATTATGAAACTCTACACTTCAGTTTTTATTAATTAAATGTTTTTTGAGCTTTATCATATATTATGATTAGTAATAAAGCAAAAACAAACAAATATTTCAAGGAAATATTGAACACTTGAAAATATATGGCAAAGGTTTTTCAAAGACTTCTTTGTCCCTTACTCTTAGCCTTAAAGTATTAGTTGTTAATACCTCGTATTATAACTGCATATTATATATTATTATAATACATATGTGGATAGCATGAGTATTTGAAAGCCGAATGCTAATTTTCTTACTAAGTATATATTACATATGTATTATAATACAAAACATGAAATAGTTTTATGACAAATTTTTTTTTTCCTATTTACCTTTCTAATAGCAATGTGCGAGTTCTGGTTGCTCCACATCATTACTTGTATTGTCTGTGTTAGCCATACCGGTTAGTGTGCACTGATATTTCATTGTAGTTTTTTAAAATTTTAATTTAATTAATTTATTTTTTTGAATTTTATTTTATTTATTTTTTTATACAGCAGGTTCTTGTTGTCAATCCCAATCTCCCAATTCACCACCCCTCCCGCCCCACCACTTTCCCTGCTTGGTGTCCATACGTTCGTTCTCTGCATCTGTGTCTCAATTTCTGCCCTGCAAACCGGTTCATCTGTACCATTTTTTTTTTTTTTTTTTTTTCGTGCGGTACACAGGCCTCTCACTGTTGTGGCCTCTCCATTGCGGAGCACAGGCTCCGGACGCGCAGGTTCAGTGGCCACGGCTCATGGGCCCAGCCGGACCGGGGCACAGACCCGTGTCCCGTGCATCGGCAGGCAGACTCTCAACCACTGCGCCACCAGGGAAGTCTCATCTGAACCATTTATCTAGGTTCCACATATATGTGTTAATATACGATATTTGTTTTTTCTCTTTCTGACTGACTTCACTCTGTATGACAGTCTCTATATTCATCCATGTCTCTACAGATGACCCAATTTCATTCCCTTTTATGGCTGAGTAATATTCCATTGTATATATGTACCACATCTTCTTTATCCATTTGTCTGTTGATGGGCATTTAGGTTGTTTCCATGACCTGGCTATTGTAAATAGTGCTGCAGTGAACATTGGGGTGCATGTGTCTTTTTGAATTATGGTTTTCTCAGGGTATATACCCAGTAGTGGGATTGCTGGGTCATATGGTAACTTTATTTTTAGTTTTTTAAGGACCCTCCATACTGTTCTCCATAGTAACTGTATCAGTTTACATCCCCACCAACAGTGCAAGAGGGGTCCCCTTTCTCCACACCCTCTCCAGCATTTGTTGTTTGTAGATTTTCTGATGATGCCCATTCTAACCAGTGTGAGGGGATACCTCATTGTAGTTTTGATTCGCATTTCTCTAATGATTCATGATGTTGAGCAGCTTTTCATGTGCTTCTCGGCCATCTGTATGTCCTCTTTGGAGAAATGTATGACATAATATATATATATATTTTTGCGGTACGTGGGCCTCTCACTGTTGTGACCTCTCCTGTTGTGGAGCACAGGCTCCGGACACGCAGGCTCAGCGGCCATGGCTCACGGGCCCAGCCGCTCCGCGGCATGTGGGATCTTCCCGGACCGGGGCACGAACCCACGTACCCTGCATCGGCAGGTGGACTCTCGACTACTGCGCCACCAGGGAAGCCCTATGCCATAATATTTTAAAGTTAGTTTTAAGCTGTCTTTCAAAAAGTATTAAAGGCTTATAAATTTGGGAGATAATTCTTTTACTATCTATCTTTCACATCACAGAGTTTTATGGATAGTATATAGTGAATTACTGAGAAACAAATGTATTTTAATAAACAGTGACCCAGTAAATATTTATGTAGTGCCTACTGTGTGCTAGATAATCACTAACTTTATATTTATAGGAGATATAAGTAATTTGTCTTAAAAGTGCTACAAGTTGAGATTGAATATATTTTAATACCTAATCTGATTTAATATTTTAACTCATGTTTCCTTTAGAACATTCCTTTGAAAGCCTAGCTTACCCCTACTGCTAGTACTGTAAAGTTAGTAATGGAAGTCATATATCTTCAAGAATATTCCCTCTCTACATTTCCAAAGGGGCATATGGAGTATGGGTTACAGAGACAAACCAATTGTGTTTGAATGCAAGCTATAGTATCTTAGCTAAGTCACTTGATTGCCAAAGGCGTAGTTTCCTTATCAGCAAAACTGAAATAAAAATACTTAATATTAGTCACAGTGTTGATGTATATATTAAATGAGATCATTGAAATATAAAGAATCTAGCATAAGGTATGGCCCACAGAAATCACCTGGAAATAAATGAACACACAAAAAAGGGTATTTTTTAACCCTTCAACTTTTCTCCCTGGAAAGCATTTATTAAAAATACCTTAATCTTTTCTCAGGAATATACATGATAATAAGTTTAAATTTTTGAAGAAATATTCCTTTAGTTTAATTTTATACTGGACCCCTTACATGACTCAAATATTAGAAATATCTTTTATTAAGAAATATTTTCCAAATTGTATCCCATTTTTAATTTACTCATGTGTAAAAAGAAATTTCCTTAGTCCCAAGCATATGACAAGTAATAAAACACTTGCGTATTAGACTGTCACTCTGGGAAAAAATTGGAATTCAGGTCTTTGATGTCGTCTAAGCTAGAGTTTCAATTCATGGCCAGAAATCTGTGGAGAATCCAGAAGTAAGATCTAACAGTTTAGCCAGCTCATCTATTTTCCTTTGGAAGGAAGAGATAGGGCAAAATTGGATATCTCCAGAGGGAGATCTAAGTACAGTGGCACAATAAATCCCGTTTCGACTGACAGAGCTACCTGAGTTCCTTTGGAGAGCTAAAGAGGGAGGAAAAGACAGAGGCTGACTCATTTAGGAACTTAAACATAGCCCTTTAATGTAGAAAGATGAGTTTTCAGTATTTCCCCTTAGATTGTTTGGGGGAGGGGAAAGAATTTTAAGTGAATATAATAGGGTATTAGTATTCTTAATATTTATCCCATAGAAGAAAAGAACATTATTGGGTGAGACTTATCCAATCCAAAATGCAGACTTTTTCCTGCTCTTCCATTAAACAGGATCTCTTTCTCCTGAGTTGGGAAGTGAACATTTTCAATGTTATGTTTCCTAATTTTAAAATAAATCCTAAAATAAAATTTGTAAATTTTATGACACATTCTCTCGAAATCGTCCTCAATACTTCGGATTTTAACTCCTTCTTCACTTAAGAGTTTCTGAAGTGAAAAACAGTATTTGTGGAATTATCAGTATCATGGGAATTTCCAAAACTCTCATACTTGGGCTATTGAATTAAACAAGACTTCTGGAAGGACAAATGCCCTGATTTGTCTGGGGAGCTCTCTGGTAATGTGAGTGTTACAACCTGGAAACTAGCCTGCTTTAAGATGCCCAGACACTCCCCCACTACCAGCCCCAAATGTTGTATTTCATTTGGGTTTCTAACTAAGCAGAATTTGTCCTTCAGTGTGTTTGTTTAATATAATGTTGGGGTCTCAAACGCAGTCACTGATTGTTAGAGAAAGAAAATAATCCTTCTCAACTGTCGAACATCAAATGCAAGGTCATAAACCTTATAACAATAAAAGAAATTTCTTTTGTCCTTTTGCAGTCTTCTAGGATTCCAGAATAGATTCAGATTGCAGCAGGGGAAGTTGAAACAAGAGCAGAGTTGGAAAGTCCAGACAAGATTTATCAAACCAGACATTGTGCCTTCCCCCAAACTCAGCATAGTTTGGAGTCAATTCCTTATCAAAGCGCACAGGCTGTTCTGGGAAGGTTGTCTGTGTTCCCCCCGGAGTGGGTCAACTTACTGTAACATCAGTCAGGTTTGGTGGGGAAAGCAGTGAGGAGGAGAGGGGATTGATCCGGACAAGGCGTCATAGAAAAGAGTATTTGTTAAAAGTCCAAAAATTCCCTAGGCTAGAGTATATGTAGTCACAAGTCTCAGAAAACAGTGAAATGTAAGGCAGCTTATGCTCACATCTTATAAAATAGTTGCAATAAAATATGATCTGGGGAGACCCAGACTCAGTCTTAAGTCTCATATTGTTGATCACATAGCAAGTGACAAAGAAAAGCTCTTGGGTCCATAATTGATAGGTCATGAGTTTAAAGCAAAAGGAGATGGTTTTCTTTTATTTTTATCCTGCTTTTTATAAAACTGAGCATCAGGAGCATATTATGGTAACAGATGGATTCATTCCACTTTCTGATAGTTGGATGTAGAATTTCTTAAGTAGATCTGTTTCAGACTCAAATATTTAAGTAGTGACTTTTTGAAAAACCCAAACCTTAGATTTACAAATTCCTTTTTGCTGTAAAAGCATATAACACAATATCTTTTTCTAACTCTATGGAAGAAGCATAGGTTCCCCAAATTAACTTGCTTTCTTTTCACACATTGTAAAAATAAAATTAGAAAAACCAAGACTCACTAATAGAGAGGAGGAAAATAGTGCAAAAGTAGCAACTTTAAAAAAATCAGATGTATAGTGAAAATTATATAACTTTGTTGAAATAATAATACTGTGGATGAAAAAAATCATATTTTAGTGAAATCAAGTGATGCCATATGAAATTAAAGCCAAGGAGAGGGAAAATGTTTTTTTCTTAAAAGGAATTTAGTAAGTTATAAGAAAAGATGAAAATCTAAAGTTCAGTGTATTTTACATTACATAATAAAAATAAAACTGACACATTAAAAACACAAACCTTCTTAATCATTAACTTTCAGGTGTTTGAAATCATATCTAATGTCACAACTTTCCTATGGCATAGATGCCACTGGACTCCTATGGGAGTCCTTCTCTCCTTCTCCAAACACATGACACTCACATGGGCACCAATATCTTTATATGACTTTTTTTTTTCCCTTTCACAAGGCTACTCTTAGAAGAAAACAAGGAAGGAAATGCAGCTTTTCTTAACATAGGCAATGTGCTGTCTCATATCTGTGATAGCACCAAAACAGCTAACAACAAATGATACTTATTGAGTGATTTTTGTATTCCAGGAATTATATCTCATGCTTTATATGTAGTATGCCATGTAACCTTTAAAATAATCTTATGAGGCACGTGCTATTATTTTTATTCTTATTTACAGGTGTGGAAACTGAGGTTTAGAAAGGAAAGGAAACTTCCTCAATGTCATGTAGCTAGTAATTGAGGCCTAGGTCCCAAGACTGGTAGACACTCTTGCTTGCGACTCTTCTCCCTTTCCCAGACCCAGTGGTTTTTCTTGTTAAGAGTATCTCGGTGTTATCTGGGAAGCCATGTGCCTGGACTGAGAGGATGTGTCCTAATTGGTTTGGCCAGTTTTGGCAATCTTTTTACCCCCTGTCATTGATGAAGGGCTCAGCCATGACTCCAGAGGTTTACAAAAGGAAATTTGCCCTGGTGCCCCTGGGAAACATTTTCTCCCTGTAGGACAGTACGAAAGAAAGCCTTTTTATTCCTACCCATTTCTGTCCTTTGGAAGACACTGTATGTGAATCATCTCTTCCCTGTTAGGCAGTGCAAGGTATGAAAGCCTTTTACTCCTAAATGCTTCTGTTCCTCTGAAGCTATTGCTGCATGAGAATGAGATGCTTGCAACTGCAGGAGTCATCATTTTCTCACAAGGGAGAAACATGGCAAACATAAGTAGAACTGAAAATGAGAGTCTGGGACCTTGAGGGCATAACTGAACATGAGAACAGACTTTAATAATATCAACAGCCTCTGGACTTACTGTCAACTAATTTTCCTTACAGTACTCTGTCACTTGCAGGCAGATAGATGGAGTTGACCAGGCCCACAAAGGCAAATCAAGTGAACAAACCCCAAGCAAAGGAAAGGTGGTACACAAAGTTGGTGTAGATGGAAAATAAGAAGTAAGCTGTGAATACAGTGAATGACAAAATACCCATTAAAAATAAAGTTGATTTTTGCTTTAAATTAATGATCCATATTTTACACAAAGTTCTTTTTATTTTCAGTTGCTATGGTATCATCTTATTTTAAGCAGCTACTGAAAGCATCTCAGTCTTTGAAAGGGTGACCAAGTGCTGGTGACCTATATATTAAAGTTACTTCTCGTTATCTTGTGTTGTGTTGCAGACCTGAAACACCAAATTTCTTGCTTAAAGCTTATGAATTGTGGGTAGAAAGCTAAATACAAATTTTTGAAACTTTTCTCACACTCAAAAAATGTTGGGTTAAATGGAGAGATTCAACCCCAGAAATATTACACACAAGTTTAATTATTGGGTTAAGTTGGGTTAATTACTGGGTTAAGTTGAACAATGACAAAGGCAAATGAATTAAAAATTATTAACTCTAAAAATATTGAGATTTTAACTTTGATAAAAAAAGATTCTATTATTTGAATTGGATAGTTAAATTTCAGTTTCATTTAATCATTTGTTGAAACAGAAAGGTTTCTTTTTTTAAAAAAAAAAGCTATGATGTTTATTTGTAGTTGATTTTCAACTTTAAAATTTTGAATAAATAATGTGTTCGTTTATTTAAAATACATTTTTCATTTTTTACTCTAAAAGAAATAATTTAAAACTTACTATTCAATAGCCAAAAATCATTCTTGATCAATATTTTAAACATTCTTTTCCACAAACATGCAAAATAAAACAAAGTTTATAATACAGAAACAGGTTATTCTTGTTCTACCTACACTTCTTTAAAAATAAATAAATAAAAGGGTACATAGTTGAAGAGAAGTATTACCTTTTTGATATCTACATACCCATTGTTCTTTCTAAGCTTTTGTTCCCTAGCTCAGTCTGAGAATGGATAATTATATGTAATAGAAGACAGCTGTGATGTACCAAGTGTGTTTTTTTTCCCTTTTTATCTTGTGCTCGAGTGCATAATTCCCTTCCTACTTCAGTGTTATATAAGGCTCAATTTTCCTATTTTTACTTTATCCTGAAATTTTTTGGTGAGGATTTTAACAATCAAAATCAATGATAGTTTTGTTGCTACCTTTGGATAATGCCTTATATTATGAATTAAAGTGAAGATTTCTAATAGTAAACCATTTTGTTGGGGAGGGTGGTAATTGCTCTGTGTATCTAAGAAATGATATGATTATATAAAAAAGAATAAAATTTTAAACTACTCATTAAATTCACTCCAATTTCTATTTAGGTCTTTCATTGGATGATTCTGTCAACTTTTGGAGTACCTGTGTTTTCAATTCTAACTCAGACTTAGACATTATTTTTGGTCTCTAAAATCTCCCAAGTTTGCAGGCACATCCTCTATAAAATTTGGTAATAATCTTATTACCGAGTATGTCACGATGTGTATTATAAGTGTTTTCTTCTGTGCTCTGTTCTAATGGTACATTGCTGAAATAAAAATACTTATCAAGTCTTGGTGGCTCTACATGTTCCCTTTCCTCACGTCCTTAATTCTCTCCTCATACCTTATATCAGTGGTAATTGGGTAATTAGCCAGAAATGCTGTCGCCTGAGCCAGGGAGTAAGAAATGTCTCATTGAACAAAATAATCTTTCTTTGTACTCATGATTCATTTTTGATATGCTACAACTCTATCAGCAGGGAAACTTTCCTCCCCATTGGGAGTCTAACAAGCCTTTAAGACAAGAATAGACAGAGAGGTTCTGCTATTAGTCTCAATTCTAAGGCAGATTGGGCTACTCTGCTGTAGTTGCATTTTCTGCCTGCACAGCATGGGATCTTAGGGGATGGCAGAAAATCTTCTGTTGAAGATATGATGCATAACATGATAAGAGTTCTACTGTGGGCCACTTGAAGAAAATTTGTGGCCGATCTGGCTTTTAAAACAAGCTAGAAGGCATTTCTGGAAGTCCAAAAAGCCCACTGGGTTATTTGGTTTCAACTCCATTTTGATGCAGTGTATAGATATCCGGAAAAAATGCCCTTCAGTGAAGAAAAATTTCTGTTTCTGGCTATCAGTTGCATCGTGATTCCCAAGCAAATAGCTGAGTAAAAGAAAACATCCCTTAAAGACTCCACTGCATTCTTGTAATAAATCACAAAAACATTGGTATCAGCTTTCTTAGTCATTCTGCAAGACTACAGTTAAGAATATTTCCAGATGTGTCTTACTGAAGGGAAGGTAATTTTCTTTCACGCACAAGAGATTCTTTCTGAACATTGAAGGGGAAAAATATCAAACACTTTTAGTCCTCTGCAGGTGACAAAATTTCAATTTCCTGTATCCTCAGACAGCTAGCATTTTGCTCCTATCCTATGGGAATGAAAAGAGATATAATCGTAAGACTACAAATACATCTAAGGTAATATAAATGAAGATGGCAATTTTCCAGTTTCCTGACAAGGTAGCTTCATGGAACAATAATCTTAAGAAAAGAAAAGAATGCGCAGGAATGGAACTGATTGCTTGGTTTTGTGGTAAAGGAACAATCCCTTGAAATATTCAAGTTAAGAGCAAAAGGAATTTTCTTAATGGGGTACTGAATTGTTCTCCAGGATAAACAGAAACTTCAATGGAAATAATGTCCCAATTTGTCAAAGTTAAGGATAGATCAAATTTGCAAAAGGAACTGCAAACCTGGTGGGCAATTTTGTCTTATACTAATCACATTCTTGGTTGGTGGTAACTGAAGCACAAAAGGATCTATTACAGTCTGAAACTCTCCGGTGTAAATTGATGCTATGTGTAGTATCACAGTTAGATACCAGTAGAGATCTTTCATGGTCTGGCATTATGGACTATATTTCTTTTTTCTCTTCCATCATCCCACTAGTCCCAAGAGATAAGTGCAACATAGACAAAGCCCTATATGAGCTGTCATTATGCAGTGCAATTTTAAAACCGTGTAAGTTTAAGATGTGTCTGTATTCACCTGTGCAAAACAGAAATTGTGTGGATGAATATTTAGAAGCAATATTAAGATTCTCAGATTCCAAAATGTGTTTTTGGTCTCCTGGATCACTATGTGAGTTTATGCCTTAGCAGTGCGTCATTACAAAATATATTTCTGGTTCTAGGTCTATATAATACTATCAGTAATTTCTTTAAGAAAATATGTGTATATCCAAGGAAATGGCATGGTGATGGGATTGTAAAGCAGAGATCTAAAATATATAAATTTAGTAAACAGAGGCAAAAACAGCTTTTTTAATGATAGGATTTAGCAGTCCCCATCTTTCTTGTCTTATTTCAGGTAAAACCTCTCTCTTTGGGCACACAGGCGATTCAAGGAACCCTCATGTGAAATGCTGCCATCTGTGCATTTTTATTTTTTTCCACACACGCATTGTTATTAATAAACAGAAGATACTTTTCTAATTTTTTCTGTTGCTTTTGGTTGGCAAATGTTTGCATTCATTAACAATATGTTTTCCAATACTTTTCTGTCCTTTATTCCCTTTCCTTTCCTGTTTCTATATTTAATTATAAGAAGGACAGTTTTAATGAGCATACAAATAATGTTCATGTAAAAATAATGCAAGGAAGATACAGTTAAACTGTGTTTATTTTTCAAAATGTGTAATATTCTGTACCTGTTTGGTCAATATAAGATAGAATTTCCAAGAAGTTTTTTTGTTACAGTTGAATTTAGTTGAAGCCATCTGTGATATATACAGACATAGATATTAAAAGATCTATATCTGTATCTTCTGTTTGAGAACGATGTTCAACATTTGAATGTAAAACTAAATATATCTTATATTGGAATGTTGGCTTGTCAACCAAGGAGTCTTGTCCTGTTGAGTTAGCACATTTTTCCCATCAAACCACAGGTAAATGGAATTTGGTGTACCTTGCTAATTTTCTTTTAAAAATCAGAATTAATATCAAGTTTCCTTCCTTCACCTTTAGGACCATTTCCTAAGAACCTTACTCTTTAGATAATCTTCTATTGCAGAATTTTAATTCTGTGACCTTCAGAATAAATTTGTATTGGGTAGTTTTTACTGAACCTAGGAAATACAAACCTAAGATATGTTTGCACAAACACATTTAACTCATTTACCTTGTCATCTGGTGGGATGGCTATGAATTTGTGGTAAAATTAACCCCAAAGTAATTTTATTTATGAAGCATATTGAATGATCATCTTTTGGTGGCATCTTTTTTTTTATATACCTTGTCTGGTATGAGTTGTGGAATTTAGGAAATCACTCTAATGGAGAGAATGGGGAAACATTTGAGCTCTTCTGTTAATTTTAAAATACTAACCAGGATGACCGATCAGCACAGAAAACGTGGGCCTGGATATAACCAGTGAAGCTGGCATGTGATGTGGGAGTTGCCAGGTACATAGAGACCCTTAAGCAGGAGGAATATCAGATAGAAGTAGAATTTTTTCACAGATGCCCCTATTCTGGAGTGTGAGAGTTTTTTCAGAGATTTGACAAGCTAGAAAATACAAATCTATGTGAGCGCATTGAGGAAAATTAAGGTCTTCCTGAGAAAACAGGATTATTCTTGGTAATTGGTATTACTTGCTTGTAGCCATTCGGATTGTAATAGCTCTATCTCACAGTAGCTGACCGCTTGTCTCTAAAACTGTCATAAAACTCAACCAGAATTTACTATTGTGCCTTCCATTGTTTCAAACACAACAGTTGCATAACTTTGGAACACACTGATAAATTCAGTCCATATTTTTAGAATGTCTGCTGTGTGCCAAGCATCGTTCTAGGTCCTAGTGAAGCATTATAAGTGTAGGATACTCTTCCTGACATTAAAGGTGTGCAAATACTTGTCTCAGAAATGTAGATGAAACCATAACTCTGTATTATCTAAGAAAATGTATCATGCGTACAGTAAAAAAAAGAAAGATGGCTCATTAAGCAATTAAGTTCTTATATGACATTCTTAGTTTAAAAGTTGAACATCAGATTTATTTAAACCCAAATGAGTAAAGAATACGGCGGTAAGAAAATTTTTGTCATTTTGGTATTATAGTATACTTGCCAGTTGTGATAAAAATCAATGTAGCATTTTCCCCCAGAAGTGTTGCTATGACATTTATGACAATTTTGATTGTATTTGTTATTATTTTATATTGTTGGCACATTTTTTTCCAATTACTTATTTTTCTCTTAAGTACTGCGCGAAGGGAACGTACTTGAATAATCTTGTTCAAATTAATAAGTAAAATGTGCAGACACACATCCAGATCTAAAGAGTTTTCCACAGGCAGGCAAAGCAGAAGTGTAGTATCACTCAGATAATATATTATGTTCTAAAATAAATGAATTGTACTGCAACAGAAATTGGAAGTCTGTTTTAGTAAAAATAATGTCATCCATTATGAAAAAAAGTGCCCAAATATAGAAATTTGTCAGATGAAATGAAAAACAAAATCCAGTCTTTTTTTTTTTAACATTTATAATCGTAAAGGTCTTATAGTTAAACATCATGTGGTAGGGAACTTTTACAAAATGCCTCGTCTTTTTTTGTTCTTCCCTGAAATTTCTTTTTGTTTATTCTTCTTGTTTACAGAAAGGGTTAAATAGGAGAGGTAATGTTTTTAAAAAATCTACAAAACATGAGAGATTTTCTATATATATGTTTTTAGAAAAGGTTAAAATGAGACATAAGATCCTTTTGCTAATATCATTATATCCTAAAATGGTTATATTTAATTCAAAATACATCTGTTTACTGAAACTAATTTTGAAATGATGTTAATTTTGTTCAATGTAATTAATTTAGTAGTTAGGCAGTTGATAACTTTCAAACATTATGCATTGCTGTGTAAAAAATATCTTCTGTATTACCATTTTTGTCCCTGAAAAATTTATTTGCATGTATATAATCTCATTAAAAAATTTATTAAAATTACTCAAGTATGGGTTCTTCATGTGCTGGCCTCCCAAGGGATATGCTATATTGATTTATACCTGAATTACCTCAAATTACATTGTTTACCCTAGGCAGTTAATTTGTTTTCACTCTAATAAATATTGTGGATGTCAGGATTCTTTCTTTTAGCTAAGAGCTAGCAAACTGATCATCCAAGGCAAAGAAGAAGGTTCAGGAAAAGGTAAATGACATTCCTTTATAAGCCATGAAGCCCATTGTTTGTTTGCTTTGTTTTTTTGGAGAAGAGGGATAAATAAGATGAATCAGTGTAGTTTGAAAGATAATAAATCAACATATTCCTCCTGATGAGGAAGGAGTAAATCTAATTATGTTTTGAATAAGATGGGAATTTGTAAACTATATAAGTAGCCCAGAATGCAGGGAGCAAACTTTCTGAAGTACCTTATACTGTTATGTTGTCAGTGATCTCTTAGCACTGTAGAGACAACAGGTTGTCATACAATAAATTTTAATTACAGAGCATAAAAAGTTATGTTAGTAGAATCAGTATGCCATGGATTCTTCCATACTATCCCAGATGAGACATTCGTCTATCTAGCATTTGCCAAAATGATCTTGACGGTAGAAAGACCCTTCCATCCCTCATTCTTTCAGCTCCCAGTAGTTGGACTAGAAATAGCATTCAGTGCAATGGTGACTGCATTTGGGTACATTCTGGCATATTTCCCTAGCCTACTAACTGAAAGCAGCTGAAATTTAACTGAAAGAACATGGTGGATTGAAACCAAGCATATGAAATTTCAGATTCAAAGAATCCCCTGAAATGAAGAAGCTGTAAAACAAGTGTAATTTTTGGTCTTAGTCCTGGGAGGAGCTATTGGCTCAGTGGTAGGGAGACTGTCTCCCCCAGATCCTTATATGTCCCCCACTTCTAAAGTTGCCCACTGGTGAATGACACCGGGCTGCAGTTGTCAGTCCCTCTGCAGTGGCCTCCCCTGCTGGCTTGCCATTGGCTCTGGTTCTGCACCGCTCACACCCTTTCCTCACCTACAGTTCACATGTTTCCCGACCGACTGCTCCTTCTTTCACTTAGTCTTAAAAATCTAAAGGTTTGTAGTAAAAATGCAAGTATGGTCTCTATAAAATATGAGAGAGTTTCAGTGAATATTAGATGTTGTTACAGTTCCAAACGGATCAGATGTTGAAAATATTAGGTCTCTAAATTAATTAGGACCTGTACCATTTACTAGGTGTGAGATACGGGACAAGTTAGTTCACTTGTTTTCTTTCAGTTTCCTCATCGATTCTTTGGAAGATTCTTTGAAAGAATTGAGATATGCCATATAGAACCTTTCTTGGCTCAGAGTAAACATTCAATACTTTCTATACATTCAATGCTTATATTGATATTAACCTGGTATAGGCAAGGTTAGTTATTCTGACCACTGGATCTTTTAGGGGTCCATTTTTAGGATCCAGTTTTCAGAAGATTAAGAGTAGCTTAAATTTCGTTAAGCCAGTGTCTTTAGAGTGCAGGGTTGGGCCTTGACATTTCCAAACCAGTGTTTCTTAACTAGCTGGACTAGGGGTTTGGAAGGGAATTTGGGAAAAGGGTGTATTAGACTTGTCAAGAGGATAGTACGCCCTGCAAATTCTGGTATACATAACCTCTTACCCTACACTATCCTCTGGTGATCGCTGAGAGGTTTATATTGTATCTTTCAAGTATGTTCAGAGTAGGAAAGAAGCTGGGGACCATATTTATAAGCCATTTAAAAATACTTCTACTTGTTTAGATTGAGTCAAGTTTTCCATGTATACAAAGACTAATCGTATAGGGTCCGTACTGAAGGTTTTAGAGAAAACACCCACTTCTAGGCTCATTCATGTTGTTGGCCAAGTTCAGTTCCTTGCAGCTGTGGTTGTTTAGATTGAGGTCCTTGGTTTTTTTTTTGTTTGTTTGTTTTTGTTTTTGCTGCCTGTCAATCAGAGGCTGGTCTTTGCCCCTGGAGCCCTAGAGGTTGCTTTTATTCCTTCTCTGGCTTTCCTGTTGGCTCCATTTAAGAAGGGCTGGTGGAGTCCCTTATGCTGACAGTCTCTCTGACCTCTGCTGTATCTCTTTGATACTGATCAGAGAAAGTTCTCTGCTTTTAAAGCTCCTGTAATCAGATTGGGCCCACCTGGATAACCCAGTATACTCTCCCTGTGTTAAAATGTACATAAAGCCTTCATTACATTTGCAAAGTCCCTTTGCCATTCAAGGTAACATACTCACATGTGTGAAGGATCAGGGCATGGATATCTTTGGAAAGCTATTCTGTCTACCACACTTGGGTTATTTTTAATCCAAATATTATAAAATGTGAAAGCTTCAGAGAAACTGTTCTCTGTTCTCCCTTTCACTTGTTCAGTAGTTTATCTCAAATATCTGAAGGTCTAAGAAATGTAGAGTCTAGTTGGGAAATAAAGTCTATATACTCCTATTTAGATATAAGGGGCTCCAGAGAGCTATAAAAAAAAGTGTTCAGGACACAAAGGAAATTGCAGTTCTTTCTAATGGGGAGAAAAGTTATTTCTAATGGGGAGAAAAAAGATCAAGGAAAGCTTCTTTGAAGAGGTAGCTTTTGAAGTATATCCTGAAGGATGAATAAGGGAAAGGTATTTTTTTGTCTTAAGGACTACACGACTTAAAAGCAAAGACATATGCTATATTCAGGATGTGTCAGCAGCCTGGCATTCATAGCAATAAGAAATGAAAATGGGATTTTGTATAACCTTGCTAATAAGTTAGAACGTTATTCTGTAATAGGAGTCATCGAAACTTTTAGCCTGCAGGAAGTAATAGACTAAAAGTCATGTTTTAGAAAATGAAAGCCTGGTGTCAATATGGAGGATGTATTAGAGGCAGAGTACCTGTTGGAAGGCTTTTGTGTAGAAGGGGATGGAGAAGGGAGGAAAGTGCTAGTAAAAATGGTCGAAATTATGCAGCTATATCCAGAAACTCTTTCAGGGTGACTGATTGAATGAGAGGTTGATGGTAAATGTAGAGTCCGGATATAACACTTTCTAGCCTTGGAGACTGAGGAAGGTGATGCTATTGGTCCTAAATAAAGGAGAGGTGGGGCTTCCCTGGTGGCGCAGTGGTTGAGAGTCCGCCTGCTGATGCAGGGGACACGGGTTCGTGCCCCAGTCCGGGAAGATCCCACATGCCGCGGAGCGGCTGGGCCCGTGAGCCATGGCCGCTGAGCCTGCGCGTCCGGAGCCTGTGCTCCGCAATGGGAGAGGCCACAACAGTGAGAGGCCCACTTACCGCAAAAAAAATAAATAAATAAAGGAGATGTGAAGCATAGGGTTTCTGAGTGAGAAGATAAGGAGTTTAGATTTGTGCATTTACTATCTTCATGCAATTTGAGAAGGAAATTGGGAGGGTTTCAGGCCAGGGGTATCTATAAGAAATCCATCAATATCAATATGATAGTTGAGGCAGAAGAATGCGTAAGGTCATTTGGTGAAAAAAATGAAGAAGAAACCCATAGTCTTCTTAGTGAGACTGAGGATAATTAGTCTCATATAAGGGGGAGGTAGCAGGAATTTAACTGGTAGAGGCAGTTCAGATGCAACCACCTGGGATGCTTGGGAAAAACTTCCAGCAAGGAGGACTTCAAACCTGGAGAGGAAAGTTTGTACCCTTTTACCAACCTCTCCATTTCCCCTGATGAAAAGTTTGAGGGTCTAATGTAAAATAAGGTGACTATAGGTGATAACACTCTATTGTTAAATTGAAATTTGCTGAGAGAGTAGAACTTAAATGTTCTCACCAAAAAAAAAAAAAAAAGGGATAAATACATCATGTGATGATGTGTTAATTAACTAATGGGGAAATCCTTTCACCATTATCAAATCACCACAATGTACAGTTTAAATATCTTACAGTTTTATGTGTTATACCTCATTAAAGCTGAAATTTTAAAAAGTTAATAGCTACAGGAAGAATTTAGGAAAAGATGGGAAAGTGCCTCTTGCAGGAAGAGGTACCATTTGCCAGAGTGAGGGAAACTTCAAGTAGTAGAGGACAGTCAAAGAGAACACCTTGAGGGCCTGTACCTGGAAGGTCCTGGCAGGGGCTAAAAATTGACCTCTGGTTGAGTTGAGTTGAACCCACTCCGTTTGGCATGTAAGCCTCATGGGCTCTGGGCGAGGAAAATGAATGCTTAGTCTTGGTTCCAGCCAATTCAGTCTGTGGTTAGACTAGTTAGTTTTGTTAAGGAATCTTTCTTCTTTAAGCTTATTCATTTCTGTGCTTTTATTACTGTTATTATTTTGTTTTGTTTATCTCCCTTAGTTTCCTGGTAAAGACCCATGGGGGAAAAAATCCATCATGGTGTCCTATGAACCAAGGAGAAAGCCTTTAACCACAGTTAGACCAGGATGTCTAACCAAATAAAGAGACATCATTATGTTCTTAAAGCAATGGTTCTCTACATTATTTTCCACTCAAAACACCTCATGAGGTAACCAAAAGTATTATTTCTCTTCCTTCCTTTTCCAAAACCTCTGTTTCTTTGATGTTCATTTAATCCGACTCTACCTCCTGATATCCTTCCTCATTACTATCATATACAGTTGTCTCTCAGTATCAGAGGGGGATTGATTCCAGGACAATCCCCCCCATAACCAAAATTTGCAGATGCTCAAATCCCTTATATAAAATGGTGTAGTATTTGCATATAACATCCATCCATCCTCCCATATACTTTAGATCATCTCTAGGTTACTTAGAGTACCTAATACAATGTCATTGCTTTGTAAGTCGTTGTAAATACAATGCAAATGCTATGTAAATAGTTGCCAGTATGTAGTGAATGCAAATTTTTCTTTTTGGAATTTTCTGGAATTTTTTTTCTGAATATTTTTGATCCATGATAGGCTGGATCCATGAATTGCAAACCTACAGATAGGGAGGGGTAATAATTACTCATGCAGTAATAACTTTAACACCTTATTTATTGATTTTCTTTTAATTTTGACATCTGTCACTATCTTGTAGATTTAAACATCAGATGATCCATTCAACACGTTGGCCTTTCAATTCCCTGACCACCTTATCTACAGTGATCTCTTCCTTTACATTTCCTTGGTCTTGTCCTATATCTTATCACTTCTGAAATTGTACTTCCTCTGAAACCTATACTTCAAACTCTCTGTCCTTACATTTAAATCCATCAGCAAGACTCTACTTCCAAACACACCCAAACTCCATCTGTAACACTTCTCTCCGTCTCTACTAGGACCACCTTGGCATGAGTTACTTTCTCCTGCACTGCTTCAGGGGTCTGTCACTGGTCTCCCTGCCTCCATACAAGTTACCTAGAACCTGACATGGCTCAAGTTGCTGTTGAATGAATGAGTGGTCGGTTTGTGTATGTTGAGGAAGAAGGAAAAGTTTGGGGTATTTATTAGCAGTTCCCAGATATGTCCTGAGGTGATGATGGTCAGTCTTTGGCACTCTCTTCTACTTAAATAAGTTGTAGAAACCTGACTTCTAGACTTGGCCATACATATGTATTCCTTTAAGCAAAGTGCTCTGGACACTTTCTCTCACCGATTTCAAGTTCCTACTTTCTAAAGATTTGCAGGTGCTGAGACCCTGGTAGCACCAATTGGTTGCACCATCAGGGCTAGTCTGTGACAACAGCTTAGTTAATGGCATAGGACATCAAAAGTCTGCTTTTGGTCCTGGTGAAGGAGGGATCTGGGATGACTGAAGAGGTGAATGATAGAGCTATTGTGAGGTGTGGAGTCCTTTTGTTTGTTACTGATTTCCTCCAGTGTGTCCTCTAAGAGAATGAATGGCCCCAGTTCTGCTCGCTTCCTAACTTTAAAGAACTCTCTCCTCATCTTAGAGCACCAGTCCTAAAATGCTGCTTACCTCCACCCCCCATTTAATGAAGAAGGCCTGTTTCAAGGCTGAGAAAGATGGGACGGAGAGCTAGTCTGGCCAGATCAGCAGCTGGGAGCTGGAGGCGTCAGATATTTCCATCTCGAATCTTGACAGTATATCAGGAATGTTTCCTGTGTTTTACATGACAGTTGAACATTTGTCAGAATGCTGACCTTGAGGCATTGTAAGGTTCTGCAGCATCAAAGATTCCATTATGTTCAGTATACTCTCTTTATCAAGAGTAATCCAGTTTAGAAAGAAATAAGAATTTGAAACAAAAAGGGTTGCCTTCAACTGAAGGCCATATAGAAGGTACTGGCTTAAAGCATGAAATTTAAAAGAGAGAGACCCCTCCAGCTTCACCAAGGATTAGATGTGTAATGTTAGGCAAAATACCTCAGCCCCTTGGTTGTTCTAAATTTTAGTGTGTCAGCATTACCTGAAGGGCTTGATAAAACCAGATTGCTGACCAGGCCCCTGGAGTTTCTGATTCAGCAAGTCTGGAGTTGGGTCTGAGTGTTTGAATTTCTAAAATGTTCCTATACGATGCTGATGCTGGTCCAGAAACAACATTTGGAGAACCACTGCCTTAACCTCTTCCAGTCTGTTTTCTCATATGTAAAAGCAGGAATATCTAGAGCTGATTTCTGTGGGTCTGTTGTAAGAATAGGGCACACTTCCAAACATCAGGCTCATAATCAGGACTCGGTTGATGCCTAACTCTTAAGTTAACCCTTTATGGCTAATTGCCAAAAGCATACACAAATTAAATTTTCAGAATTCCAAGTTTTTTAAATCTGTTGATTAACCTACTACAATTGCAAAAACACATTTCCTTATATCATATGCACCCATGTCCACTAGTTGAAAAAAATGAAGCTTGCCTACGAGGCTACAATCTTTTTTATATACACATTCACAGTACTTGTCACATTCATTTGTTTCTCCAAATTTATTTCCTAGTGATTATACTACCAGTTCGGAGCTTTGAAAAACAGCTTTTGGGAGGATGAATATTGTGTGAATAAAGTGTCATAAATAATATTTATCACCTGAGCTGTGAATGGAGATATTTTTCCAATGGATGTAACCATGAATAAAATTGTTTTAAAACATTTCAAATATAAATAGCTTTTAGTTAATGCCGTAAACATTGTTCAAAAAAGTCAAAAGCATAATTTGGAATGGGAATTTTAAAGGTTTAGACATTGAATTTAGGACTGGCCCTTTAGGGTTAGAGAAAACAATGGCAATAATTTTCAAATGTCTGTTATCTTTTATATAGATTGTGCCTACTATCCAGAATGTAAAATATATTTTGATCAAATATAGATAATTCATTTAATTGTATGAAATATAATTTTTAAATAGAAATACTTTTTTTCTTTCAGTGTGCTCTAAACATAAAATATATCAAAGGAGCTTGGATAATTTAGTGTATTTTTTCTTAAGTGGGACTATACCTATAGGTCAGGGCACATAAGAAGAGAGAGACTTTATGAGACATAGCTGGGGCTCTTGCTATTATTGGTTATACGCTAACTGTTGGGAGAATTAATTGTATGTCCTTACAGTGTTTGGGTTACCTTGAAAAATCCAGTGACCTTTAAATTTATGATACTATATTTTATCTCCCAAGATGACATCCTTGTAATAAGCATAGGAAAGTTATTCATTGTTAGATAGCTTCTGTATTCTTCTGGTGACATGTTTATTCACTTTGTTTATGTGCTTGTTCTTGGCCTTTTCCCCTGAATTCTTTAATACTTTTTTTGCTAGGGTATGATATTTACTATAGGTAAATATAATTCTCAAGTTGGCTGAAGTTTTTGTTCTTCCTCTAAAATTTTTATAATCAGTCCTGGAAACATGAATCCAGATTTCCTATTCAGAACCCATTGCTGATGTTCAAAACCGTAAAGGAATTATAACCATTATGTAGATTATGTAGAAAATAGATCTTTCTTTTAGAATGTAATTTGCTACTCATGAAGCTTAAAAAAATAGGAAGTTTTGAAAGTGTACCATTTCTGAATTTTCCCTTGGAGCTAACTTATAAAATGTTTTTTCCTCTTGGAATAATAAAAACAACATGTAAAAGTAATTTTTGATCGGGATGAAGTTTCCTAGGTTCATTTCCCTTATTTAAAGGGAGAAAAAAAAAAGATTCTGGTACGTTTTCATCATTTTATGTTGAGTGAGTGAGCAGTTTGTGATAATTCAAGTTCCTTTTGCAATAATTCCTTGTTCCTCTTAGGATGTTAGTTTAAATCAAAATTTTTGTTGTTGCTTAATGATTTTTAAGGAGACTTTGTTCCTTATTGTACTGTTGTCTGTGACCTAGTTTTAAAAGTTAAGCTTAAAGAAAGTTTTTTTTAATTAAAAAAAAAAAGTTAAGCTTAAAGTAATGCTCATTGTAGCTGTAATAATACTGCATGAAACCTGAGCAGAGTAGTTTAAAGACACATAATAATATGTAATATGTTTAATGAGGTTATATGAGCCACTTTTACTTTCAAGAACCATACAATTTGAATAATTATGGTGTAAAATATCAATGAGAAAACCTGAGTTGCCTGGCAGTGCAAAGTGTGCCAACTGTTTAAGGCAAATTATCAACCCAGGTAGTTGCCACAGGGTGGCATAGGCGGATTCACCTTGCTGCATGTATGGTTGTGCAGGTTTTGCCAGATTTTGCTAGTTTGGAAACCTGTTTTTTAGCACTCTAAGAGTAGATCTCTTTCACAGACATAGAAACAAATTTATGGTTACCAAAGGGGAAAGTGGGGGTGGGAGAGGGAAAAACTAGGAATTTGGGATTAACACATACACACTACTATATATGAAATAGGTAACGAACAAGGACCTACTGTATAGCACAGAGAACTATACTCAGTATTTTGTAATAACCTAGAAGGAAAAATAATCTGAAAAAAGAATATATACATATCCGAATCACTTTTCTGTACACCTAAAACTGACACAACACTGTAAATCAAGTATACTTCAATTAAAAAAAAAAAAAA